>NC_141552.1:59535000-59690000 GCF_021556685.1 Rattus norvegicus | reverse complement strand
CTACGTCCAAGGACTGTATGCCATCCACCTGCTGTCTGTGCTTAGAGCTGACATCCCATGGCTTGAATGCCGACCAGTGAGTGACCAGTGACAGGACCGCTCAGATGGGGGTTTCAGAGGTGTAGCCCTTCTCATGGCCCCTGCAGGGATGCTTGCGGGACACAGAGCAGGCCACCGTGTTACTAAATGTGCCAGTAGTGCAATGGCTTGCTTCTCTCTGTGCTCCTTGCTTCCCCACAAAAGACCGAAGCTTTCTCCACTCATCCTGCAGTCTTTTTTTTTTTTAAAGATTTTTTTCATTTATGATAGATAAGTACACTGTCGCTGTCTTCAGACACACCAGAAGAGGGCATCGGATCTTCTTACAGATGGTTGTGAGCCGCCATGTGGTTGCTGGGAATTGAACTCAGGACCTCTGGAAGAGCAGTCGGTGCTCTTAACCGCTGAGCTATCTCTCCGGCTCCCACATCCTGCAATCTTAGCAGAACATACTGGGTTCTCCTTTTGGCGAGTGCAAAGCCAATGCACAGAACCAGAATGCAAAAGACTAGAGGAAGATTTGTTACCTGTAGCAGGTGAGAACAGCATTGGAGTTTCTCATATATATATATATATATATATATATATATATATATATATATATGATATAAATATAATATATATGCACACACGTATATACACACATATATACATATGTGTACACACACACACACACACACACACACACACACACACACACGCATGCTAAGATGTATGTAGCTCAGTTTAAAGTCATAGTTTAAGAAGGACAATGACTGACATATCCCTGGCCGTGCTCAGCTCAAAGCCAGGCACACCTTCTAGAAAAGTAAACATGGGATTTGAGGAGCTCCCGGGTGTGCTGAGCTTATGCTGTCAAGATGGCAGACAGGGCTTCTACTGGATACATTGACCTGCTTTTCTCTAAAAGTCTCTAGCAGAAACCAAAGGAAGTGACACTATCAAAATCACTTGCCTCGTCTTTCTGAAACCATTGCTTCCTCTCACACTTCTTTACCAGCCCCATGCTAGGCTGACATGTGCTATTCCCATCTTAAAGTTCTACAGGGAAGAGAAGTGCGTGGTTTGGTCTCTTCTCATGCCCGCTGTTTGACTGAATATCTGACCCCTGTCTACCTATCCTGGGCTACAACTTGTTTTGCCTACTGCTCTATCCTACATGAATTCCCAGCAGCCATCCCAGAGCCACCCTGGGTGTGAATGTGTGTGTGTGTGTGTGTGTATGTGTGTGTGTATGTGTATGTGTGTATGTATGTGTGTGTATGTGTGTGTGTGTGTGTGTGTGTGTGTGTGTGTGTAGGGCATGTGGATGAGTTTTCATCCAAGCCCTTGAGCATCAGACGAACAATCATCCCAAGTTGAGAGGTACTCCTGAGGTTCATGGTGGGAAATGCTTCTTACAGAAAGAGGCAGCAGGGAAAAGCTGGGCAAGAGACACCACAGAAGCTACCCAGTCCTAGAAAGTCAGCCAGGGATTGGAGCCTCTGCCTGGCCAGTCAGCAGCTCTTTCCCAGGAGTGGAGGGTGGGGCTGGCAGGTGATCATGTAGAGTCAGACATGACTGGGCAGGTCTAGAGGACAGTGAGTGCCCTATGAAAGTTACTTGCTAATGGCCTCCTGAATGAAATAGAAGGGAGGGGAAGAGAGGCAGAAGCGGGTGGGGAACTCCCAAAGGGCAAGGCAGCAAGACACCTGAGGGGGGAAAAAAAGCAATCAAGTGTTTCATATCCAAAGTGGGTGAGGAACCAGGACCCTGTATTCGGTAACCATGGAAGCAGGATGCAGTGAGTGGGGATTGGTACTCCCCTAGACGCTGTGGGAACTGAGTAGGGACTGGCACCCACTTGGCATCACAGTGCAAATGATGAGCTTTGGGGCAGCTGCAGACCCTGCTGTGGAGAGAGGTCTCAGAGGTCCCAGTAGTGAAAGCTCTCCAGCAGGTTCCATCGAGCACCCAAGATGGCTGTTTCACAGTTCTTGTCAATTTGATGAAAAGCTAGCCATTTATGGGGACAGGGAATCGCAAGTGAGGAATTGTGTCTGTCGGAGTGGTCCATGTCTGTGGGGCATTTTCTAGATGGCTGATTGATGTGAGATGGCTTGCTGTGGGCAGGCCAGATCTGGGCAGGTAACTCTGAATTATAGAAGAAGGACAGCTGCGTGAGCCAGGGGAAGCAAACCAGTGAGCAGCATTCCTCCATGGTCTGTTTCAGTTCCTGCCTCCAGGTTCCTGCCTTGAGTTCTTATACTGGCTTCCTTCAATGATGCTCCATAGCCTGTAAGCCAAATGAGTCCTTTTCTCCTCCAGGTTGTGTTTTGGTCATGGAGTTTATCATAGCAACAGAGAGGTAGCTAGAACAGTGTGCATTCTTGACTATGCACATAATAGCGTCTCTGGCTTCAACTAAAGACACAAGGCACCATCCCCCACCTCCATCCTCACCCCACCCCCACCCCCTGGCTGATATAAGATTGTCAGAGGACAGTGGCGTTGGTATTGATACTGTTGCTCTATAGTTTTTCTTAGGATCGTTCAACCCAATGCCTGTACATTAGTAAGTGCTCCATCGATCTTTGTAAATATTAGAGTTTCTTTGGAGGAAGACAGGCTTTAGGGGTGAGTGTGTATGTGTGTGAGATATGTAGGTGTGTGCACATGTGTGTGACCCAGTGCATATACATGGATATAGCGATAGTATGAACCTGTGAATCTAGGGGCCAAAGATCAACAACATGTCTTCCTGGCTCACTCTCTACCTTATTTTTGAGACAAGGTCTCTCTCACCAAACATGGAGCTCAATGATTCAGTTAGATTGGATGGCTAATGAGCTCCAGGAATCTGCTTATCTCTCCCATCCCCAAGCACTGGTGTCTCTCTGTGACTCTGTCTCTGTCTGTGTCTCTGTGTCTCTGTCTCTGTCTGTGTCTCTCTGTGTCTCTGTCTCTCTCTGTCTCTCTCTCTCTGTCTTTCTGTCTCTCTGTCTCTCTCTGTCTCTCTGTCTCTGTCTCTCTGTCTCTCTGTCTCTGTCTCTCTCTTTCACACACACACACACACACACACACACAGCTATGTCAGGCTGTTTGCATGGGTACCAGGATCTAAACTTGGCACTCACTCATACTTGACCAATAAGTACTGTGTCAGCTGAACTGTCTCCCAAACTCCTGTTGTTCTCATTATTAATGAAGTAATAGTGGCAGTAATGGCAGGAGTTCAGAGGGGCTACCTGCAACTCGGTTATACATGAATGTCTTAGTCTATCTTACTATCATGACAAAATGCCCTAAACTTGCCAATCTGCATGTCACCAAGAGTCTTTTCTCACAGTTGAGGGTCATGGTAGACAGATGTGATATTTGTTGAACAACTCCTTTCTGGTAGATGACCCCTTCCCTCAGCATCTTTATAGCAGAAGGGATAAAGGAGCTCTCTGGGACAACCTGGGGAATCTGTCTCCATAACATCATCACCTCTCCGAAATCCCTATATCCTAAAACTATCTTGATTAGGTTTTCACACATGCTTTGGAGGGGAACAGAGACATTTAGACTACATCAGTGGATTCAGAGATAAAGAAATATCTTTTGCTTATTGTTTGATTTCGACCCCTGGGATAAGGGACTGAGGTGCATATTTTACATATCAAGCACACCTGGCCTCCAGATTCTCCCAGCATCCCTCAGTCCCTATGTACCCCCAACCCTAAACTTTCTAGCCCAGGGGCTGGGCTGACTTTCCCCAAAGGATTTTCCCTATAGAATCTGGACGTTTTGGTATCTCTTCTTTCTCCTGCTTCTTTCTTTCTTTCTTTCTCTTTCTTTCTTTCTTTCTTTCTTTCTTTCTTTCTTTCTTTCTTTCTTTCTTTCTTCCTCTTTCTTTCTTTCTTTCTTTCTTTCCTCCTCCTCCTCTTCCTTCTCTTCCTCCTCCTCCTCCTCCTCCTCCTCCTCCTCCTCCTCCTCCTCCCTTTTCTTCTTCTCTTCTCTTCTGTCTGTATATGCCCTTTCTGTCTTTCTCTGCCTCACCCCACCCCCATGTTGACTTTCCTGGCCTCCTTCCTAGGGGCCAGTGAACTCGCCAGGCTGGAGAGCAGCTTCCCAATAAACCTGCCTTTAATATAATCTAATCTGGCTTGATTTGGCTCATTTTATGGGTGAAAAATAACCTCACATATAATACTCCTGACCCTTTTTAATCTATAGATTAATATGAGATCTAGGGACACAAAGCTAGTATTGGAATTAGTATGTTGAACTTAGAAAAGCAAAAGGAAAGACTCCGAAATGTTGACATTTTCAGAGTTTTGTCTCCCCTCAACCCCCTGCTCAGCCCAGGTGAGGTGGGAACCACAGCAGTCTCACTAAATTTCTAAATTTCAGATTTCCCCTTCATCACACAGGGAAACTGAGGCTCTGAAACTACTGTGCTTTTTTTTTTTTTTTAAAGAGATGATCAGATAAAGTTGCTTCCTGGTTCTACAGATGAGGTGACCCAGATGTAGAAAGATTAAGACACTAACGCTTTTGGGGTATTGGTTTGGTTAGAGCCCATGGCCAGGTCAGCATATGAAAGTTCAGACTCATTCCTGCTGTCTGGACTGTCTTATATCTAAGAGGAACCCCTGATGCTGGGACGGGAAGAAAAACAGAGGCAGAGCGGGATTGGGTCTGGGCTTTCTATGTGTCTCTGGCTCTCAAGAAAATGCTCCAAGTCTCGCTAAGAGGAGAGAAGCCTGCAGGGCGAACCGGAGAACTGGTTTGGCTGAATGCTCTAAATTTAGACAGCACTTGGATGCACCCTCCTGGCTTTTGACTCCAGCCCAAGGCTGAAGCATGCTGATGTTTTTTTCTTGGCTTCCCGGCAGAGCAAGAAAGCTGCTGCCCTCTTGGGTTCCTGAGGGCCCCAGCAGGTTTATAAATACCCAATCTTACCCCCACACTAGCTGGTCACCAGTTGATTCTGGATTTCTCATGGCGCTTCTGTCCCTGTCCTCACCTGGGCAATAATGAAAGATTGTGTGTCCCTCTACCTGGGGAGAGACAGAGGGAAAGTATTGTGTGACCCTGAAGACTTAGCTCTCCAGAGCTGCTTCTGACCTGAAAGAGACCTTGTTGAGCAGTCAAAAGCTCAACAAGAGTTCAAAAAGAGAGAGGATGTACTTTTCAGTCTCCCAGGTAAAGAAGCTGGAGTTTAGAGCTATATGCCAGTCAGGGTGATAACACAGAGAAAAGGTCACGTGGAGAGTGTTGTTGAATATAGGTTGTACTAAGTCTGTGCTAAGCAATCGGATGCAAGCTTGTGATGGAAGCCAATAGGGAGGATGCATGGTGTACCAGCACTGTTTCAGGATTCCCATGGGTGTGTGTTTCCTGACCCACAATGTCTCATGTGCTTTGTTTAGTGATCTAGTGACTGAGACATTCCCAACTTACGGAGAGGCACCGAGGCTCTGAACAGAGAAATGACGTGCTTGAGTTTCATGGCTGACCAAAATTTCCTCTCCCCACCATACCATATTAGAGCTCCAACTGTGGCTTATAAGGCAAGGGAAGCAAGAGCAAAGATACGGAGCTTTGACGACAGGGTTGAAGTCACACCACTGCCACTTGCTTTGAGGATGTGGTCACCTCCTCGAGGCTAAGCCTCAGGCTTCTCGTCAATCAAACAGGGGTGAGAACAGTGTCAGTGTACAGGAAAACCAAGGCTGTGTGAGACAGGAGCTTGGTAGACATGACTAATTAAATAGCAGAGAGGCTAAGAACGAAAGTAGTGTTTATTCGATCCTTCCTGCATGCCAACTTACGTTATGTCCGTTGCATCTTTTTACTGAACACATGCAGCTACTTTAAGAGACATGCTTCCACCACTTAATTTTGAAAAGAGAAGTCCAATAGTCAAAAGGGTGATGTGTCTTGCCCATGGTCTCACTGAAGGTGTTGATGGGATATGGATTTGAATCCATAGAGATGTCAAGTCTATGGTCTTACTGTGAATTGCTGTCTTTATGCAGGTGAGGGCTAGCACAGGATGGGGCAGGGCCTGTGATTGGGCAGTGAGAAAGTGGGGTGGGGACAGAGTCTTGGTAAGGGGAGAGAAGAATCAAGACGGAGGCAGAGAAAGACGACCCAGATTCTTATAACCTTAAATGGCCACAGGTAGTTATGAACATTTCTTAAGGGAAGGATTTTAATAGGTCAGTTTATCTTATCTAGGTGGGCAGTTTATATTATTATCAATTGGTCATGAGTTTATTGTGCGGACATTTTGTGGGGTTTGAATTTACTGATATCAATCTGGTTGCTAAATTATAAGTTTAGTGAGTCTTAATTTGAATGGGTTGTTGGGAGTTGTGACTGTAACCACAGGGGGCAGATGCTGGGAATGTGAGTAGATTTCAGGAGCAGAGAGCCAGGAAGGTGGCCACTGCTGGGACCAGAGAATAGCTAGAGGTAGCATGGCGTGGTGCTCTAGAGCCAGCTGCTGCTGAGATGAATATACCCCGCTAATGAATATGGCTTGACGATGCTGGCTAGTGAGGGTTTGTGGATACTTTGATTATTTACCATTACACATTACGTCATGTATACTGCCTTTGTCACCACATCACTGCTTCCATCCCAATCACCACTGCAATGGCATCATCCCAACCATCACTACAATCACAATCACCATCATCACCTTCACCATCACCAGCATCACCATAACCACCGCTACAGCCATCATCTCCAACATCACTGCCACCATCTCCCTCACCACCACCAAATATCATAATCACTGTCATTAACACCACCGCCATGGCCATCACAACTCTTACCACTGTCACATTGCTGTCATCATCGCCGTTACTGTCACCACCGGTACTATTGTTGCCATTAATACCATCACACATATTATTTAAGTTTACTTGAGTTCAGATTCTCAGCATACACGTAAAAAGCCTGACGTATCCCTAATGGCAGCACTGGAGAAGAAACTGCAGCACTGGGGAGGGGAGTAAGGGAGGGGGAGGACAGAGGGGTAAGGAAGGGGAAGGGGAGAGGGGGAGGGGAGAGCGGAGAGGGAGAGGAAGAGAAGAAGGGGAGACAGAGGGGAGGAAGGGGGAGGAAGGAGGGAAGGAAAGAAGGAGGGAACAGAGATCTATAGAACTCACCAGCCAGCCAGTCTAGGCAGTCAGTAAACTCCAGGTTCAGGGTTCTATGGAGAGACCCTGTCTCAAACTGCAAGGTTGAGGGTGACTGAGGAAGCAACCAGGTGTCAACTTTCGGCCTCCATGCACAAATGGAACATGCAAACATGCATACATAATACACTTCAAAGATGAGGGGGGTGGAGCGGGGGAGACAGGGAGACAGAGAGAGGGGGGTAGGAAAATCAGTTCTGAAGTCCGTTAGTTCCATTTCCCCTATAATGTCAGCTATAACTAGTGGTTGCCATATTGGAAAGCACAGATATGGAATCTTTATATCACCAGAAGTTCTGTTGGGGAATGTTCTAGAAGGTTCTAAGTGTCAGTTTCATTGTGCATGACTAAATACATTACATACATTAGGACAGGAAAGTCTGGGCTTGGGCCATATGCTCATGGTGGAGAAAAAAAAAGGAAAACTGGAGTGATCGAAGGGGGCAGAGAAAAGCTCCCAGTGGCCCACCACCCTCTTCCAGTGGCCTTCTAGGTAATGGTGAGGTGGTTAAATATACCTGCAGTGGAATTCTGCTTCAGCACGGTGTCTGTGAGCAAACTGGGCAGGGAAGATGACCCAGGCAGTAAAGTGCTTGTCTTGGATACAGGAGGAAGAGCTGAGTATGACCTTCATCAGGGTTCACAGGGAAAAAAATTTCTAGGTGTGAGTCACTCAGAAGTATTGAGGAGACAGAAAGATGGATTTCTGGGGCTCACTGGCCGGCCAGTGTAGAGTTTTTGGAAAGTTTCAGGCCGCTGGGAAATGATGTGTCAGAATTCAAGGTGAATGGGTTCCTAAGGAAGGAGACTATAGTTCTCTCTCTGATAAATACATATGTACGTGCATGCACCCCATCCCCCCCGTGCACATGCACACCCCCCACATACACACACAGCAGGTGGTGCAGTCACTTGAAGTCTCTTACCCCACACTAGTTCAGGTGTATGTTGTGGGGAGGGTGATTCTCATCTCTAAAAGGCTCAAGGCCAAAGAAGAGCTTAATCCTTCCTCCGCCTATGTCTGCAGACACAGCTCAATCATTTCTGGAGCTAAATTCTCCTCCCCTTCCCATTCCTCCTCCCTTCCTCCTCTTCCTCCTCCTCTTCCTCCTCCTCCTCCTCTTCATCTTCTTCCTCTTTCTCTTTGTTCTTCTTGTTCTTGTTCTTCTTCCTTCTTCCTCTTCTCCTCTCCTCCTCTCCTCCTCTTCCTCTTCTTCTTTCTCCTCTTCCTCTTCTTTCTCCTCTTCCTCTTCTTTCTCCTCTTCCTCCTCCCCTTTTTCTTTTAATTGAAAGTAGATTTTTTTCTCATAAAATACACCTCAACTACAGTCTCCCCTCCCCCGTTTCTCCTAGCTCCCTCCTACCTCCCCTCTCTTCCATTTCACTATATTGCACTTTCTTAGGATAAGACAGGCCTCCAAGAGACAACAACCAAAAAAGACAAAATAAGATACAATAAGACAAGGCAAAAGCCTTCATTCATATCAAGACTGGACAAGGCGACCCAATAGGAGGAAAAGAGTCAGAGATACACCCACTCCCACTATTAGGGGCCCCCAAAATACCAAGTTAACAGCCAGCCATAACATATATGCAAAGGACCTGGTGCAAAGCCACACCCTTGCTGCTTCAGTCTCTGTGAGCCTGCATAAGCCCTGCTTAGTTGATTCAGTGGGGCATGTTAAGTTCTCTGACTCCAACAATCTTTTCTCTCCCTCTTCTATGGGGGGTCCATGATCTCTGAGGGTAGGGACCTGATGGAGACATAATGTCTGGCTGTGGGTCTCTGTACCTGCTCCCATGTGTTGCCAGAGGAAGCCTCTCTGATGATGTCTGGACAAAGCACCAGCACTATGAGTATAACAGAATAGCTTTAGGAATCATTTCATTGATTTTCTTTTCTTGCCAGTTGTGTTTGCTTCTACCATAGGCATCCAGGCTATCCAGTCACTGGTTCCTGGCCATCCAGGTAGTTTCAGGCCTAGGCTTCTTCTTGGGCCTCAAATCCAACCAGATCCTGGTTGGCTGCTCCCACAAGTTCTGCACCAGGACCAATTGTAGGTTAGGGGTTTTGTGGCTGGGATAGTGTCTTGGTTTCTCTTTCCACAGCATGGAATCATACCCTCTGTCATCAAAGAGACTAGAATGTAGGGGTGGAGGCTCCCAGAAGGCACCAGCTTCACCTCTCCACATTCAACCATGTATGGATATTTTTCTCTATAATGCCCTCACTGCCCCCACTGCCCCTACGCAGAGAGCAACACTCTGTCTTAGCATTCGCCCAAGTTGTTTGAAGGTTCGGTTGTTCGAGGCAGGCAGAGTCATGGATTTTTCCTCAGTAAACGAAGCACAAAGCTTTCCCCAAACAAGAGGGAGATCTAAATATTGCTGCATGCAGAGGGCTGGCAGTCACAGGAACGAGCTTTGAAAGCGGCTGTTACAGAGTAGCAGTGGGATCTTGGGCAAATTGCTTAAAACTGTTCAAAAACTGTTTCAAATTTGTGTTTCCCTCTGCATAGACAAGGGTGGCAACTAGACTCCTGATAAAGTTCCAGGGACTCACAGATAGGGCTTATGTTTGTCAAGGCATCAGGTCCACAGAGGGTCTAGAGGAACTCTTCCAGGTTGATCCTCAGTGGGCTCTGGGCCCTTGGAACCACAACTCCGTCTGTGCTTTGTGCTGGGCAGGTTCTCTGTGCCAGACGTTGCAAGGGATTACCCACATCCCTGACTCCTTCCCACTAAATGCCGTCAAGAACAACCAACAATGTCTGTGCAATGGCCAACCACCCCACCCTACCCCTGCTGCCGCCACGGAATGGGTTGCGTTGCCTCGGTTGAAAATTCACTCTTCGAGGCACTGCAAATGGTTCACAGGCTAGTCACAATCCCCACTCCTTCCCCGAGCAGCAAAGACCCCCTTCTGGGGGCGGGGACCAGGATGGGCAAGGCTGCTGTCTGCCAGGGTGTCTGGCTCCCTGGGCCCATTGTCACCCAGCTCATCAAAACTTCAGCTGGCAATTATCTGAACAGATGTGCTGTAATTGCCCCCAGGATCAGGTTTCCCCTGGGGGTCACTTTGCTCGAGGCTCCTGTTGGTGTTTATTTATATTCATCCCAATACAAAGCATGTACTCGGCGTATTAATGAAGGTAGGGTTGCTCCAGACGGTATCCTGGGAGTTCCTGTAAAGCCACCTTCCCTCTTGGGCTCCCTCATGGGCTTAGCTGCCTGGCAGGGCTCTGGGGGGGCGGTGAGGTGAGAGAGGTGGGGGAGTGGTGTGTGTGTATGTCCCTGTGCAAGAGACATGGGCACTTGTTGCCTCTCTGGTTTATGCTTAAAATAATTCACACAGCTGAAATGGTGGTTTGGCCCCTGGTGTCTGGCCATGAGACCTGGCTCTGGCAGCTCTCATTATATCCTAGTGGCTTCCAGTGTAACATCTGGAGGGTGCCGAGCTCCTCTGGGATCTTAGCTGGCTCCGCCACCCCTAGAGAGAAGCTAATGAAATTAATGAGGATGCTGTGCACATGTGCTGAACTTTGCTTGTGGACTGTGTTTTCTCGGGCAGGATGATGTGATGGGCCAGATAAAGCCATTATTGGCCAGCACATTGTTCGTCTGTCCGTCCGTCCATCCGTCCATCATCCACATCCATCCATTCATCTATCCATCCAAGTACAAAACACGCAAGGTACCAAGTGCTATTATAATCTAGCCACCACTACAGTCTGGCAGAGCCTCCACAGCACTGACATTGATGGGAGCCCACAAACAATCCACTGCCATTCACTCACTCAAAAGAAAGCAAAATTGAAAGGCTATCTCAGTTATGGATGAACGAGAGCAATCAAGCAAGGTACCAGGGAAAGGGGAACTTCTTTAGCATGAGGTGGGGTTGAGGATGGGTGGGTGCTCAGGCCAAGTCCTCCGTTGTCAATGATAGCAGAGTTCTGGAAAGAGAAACAGCAGGAAGGGCACCTAGAGGTGACAATGTACCAGAAGTCCTTAAGGAACACAGAGACACTCGTGCTGGCTAGAACCCCGGGGAGAAGAGCCTAGAAGCAATGTGTGCAGAGGGACCAGCAGCCTGAAATTGAAGGTCTCTTCAGATCATAGTGTTATCCAGAAGAGCATGTGTGACTGGGAGGTTTTACGTGCCAAAGCCACATGCTGTGATAGGACCCTGTATAAGGGTCATGCTGTCTGCTGGACAGAGAAAGGACCCAGGGACTACGAGGCAACCTGGTGAGAGCACAGGAGAGGCAAAGGCAGTGAGAAAGCACCTGAATTTCTGTCACTACCGCCAAAAGTTCATCTTATACATCTGTTGCTTAAAGGTGCACATGTGGTAGCCTATGGATTCATAGGCTAGGAGTCTAAAAGGATATTGGGAGATAGGGGGAAATCAATGTAGGGTGATGTTACTTCTGGAGGGATGAGGTGTGGTTCATTCCCTCACTCTTCCTGGTTGGGTGTCATTTTCTTCTGTTGACTTATGGGCCCTGCTCATCTTAATATCTGGCATCTTTAAAATCTATCTATCTATCTATCTATCTATCTATCTATCTATCTATCTATCTATCTATCTATGATCTATCCATCCATGTTCTATCATCTATCTATCTATCTATCTATCTATCTATCTATCTATCTATCTATCTATCTATGATCTATCCATCCATGTTCTATCTATCTATCTATCTATCTATCTATCTATCTATCTATTATCTATCTATCTATGATCTATCCATCCACGTTCTATGTATCTATCATCTATAGACAGACATGTCTATCTTCTATCTGCCTGCCTACCTACTTACCTACCTCCCTATCTGTGCCACATTCCTCCTTGTCCCATGGCACCATCTAGGTGACTAGGCTGATCCCCTGTCCCAGATTTCTCATCTTTGTCACATCTGTAGCATCCCTTTGCCTCCTGAGTGCACAGTCCTGGGAGTCACAGACCAAGGTTCAACAGCTGCTGGCTGTCACACATTACTTCTCTATTCTGCCTGTAGGAGTTCTGGCTGGTGGGAGGGTGTGTTGTGCTGAGAATGAGACCTTGATGAAGGAGGCTGCAGGCTCAGAGCAAGAACCTTGACTCATGCTAGAGGGCACCCTTTCTGAGATGGGGGAACACAGGCTTGCAGTGGGTGTCTGGGAGAGTTGAAGTGGTTATGTGCACTTTGAAAGGCACCCCTAGACAGCCAACGGGGCCCAAGGAGTAGGCAGGCGGATGGACAATTCTAGAGTTAGGGCAGAAACCAGGTTGGAGGTACTAACCTGGGGTCAAAGTTCTGGATGGAAAATTGAGCCATGAAACCAAATCATGGGTGGGAGCCGGATAGAGGGGAAGGCTTTTGACAGAGTAGCGGGAAGGTAACTAGAACAATAATTCTGTTCGTAGACCTCAACTCTTCCCAGGGACCCAATCAATGAGGATCGCCCTCCTGGTTGGTCAGAGTATCGGCACATAGGAGCATAGATGGTCCCTAAGGCCACCCAGAGACCATTTACACCAATGGAGTGCTGAGGGCCTTATGCACAGTGTCTCCAGCTTCAGTCTCTGCCTACTCTCCCTCCCTCTTTCTCTACCCACTTTGTCCTCCAGTTATTTCCTCATTCCTTCCTTCTTCTCCCCTCCCCTCCTCCTTCTTCTCTTCCCTCCAATTTTCCCTTTCTCCCTCAATCTTTCCCCCTTCCCCTCTTCTTTCTTCCCACCTTCCCTTCCTTCCTTGGAAAATTCTGGAATCCACAAGCCCCTCCCCTCATTGCATGAATGCAGACCTGCAGCTAGAGCTGTGGAGCATCACCACCCGAGAGCTTCACAGATGGCTGGTCTGGGATTGAACTCACTGCTGCACGATGCCGGGCAACTCACTTTATCCTGGGCGTGGGGCCAGCTTTCTTAACCACTACCTCCAAGATCCTTGCTCCTGACCTCCCTCCCAGACTTCCTGACTGTCTTCTCTGATCTGACCCCAGGAACCCTGGGCAAGCATTCTCCTGCAGCCTGCAGCATGGGTGGGAGTGAGGGCATGTTGGGCCTTGTTTAATGCCCTTCATGCTTTCTCTTTGATCTCAGGATAAAGGTGAAACTGATCTTGGCTGGCAAAGACAGCAAACCCCAATTTCCCCCAGATCCTGTCCACAGAACCCATCCTGCCCCATTTACCCTAGCCCTCCCCTGCTAACCGAGACACTCTCTCTCTCTCTCTCTCTCTCTCTCTCTCTCTCTCTCTCTCTCTCTCTCTCTCTCCTTTTTATACTTTGGGTAGTTTGTTTGTTTGTTTGTTTGTTTATATTTCAGGTGTTATCCCCCTTCCCATTTCCTCCTCTGCAAACCCCCTATCCCATCCTCCCTTACCCTGCTTCTATGAGGGTGCTCCCCCACTCGCCCACCCACTCTCGCCTAGCATTCCTCTTCACTGGGGCATCAAGGCTTCTTAGGACCATGGGTCTCCTCTCCCTTTGACGCCAGTAAGGCTCCTTCAGCTCCTTCAGTCCTTCCCCTAACTCCTCCATTGGGGTCCCTGTGATAAGCCCCATAGTTTGTTTTGAGGCATCAGTATTGGTCAGGCTCTGGCAGAGCCTCCCAGGAGACAGCATTATCAGGCTCCTGTCAGCATGCACTTCTTGGCATTAAGGATAGTGTCTGGGTTTGGTGTCTGCATGTGGGATGGATCCCCAGGTGGGGCAGTCTCCGGATGGCCCTTCCTTCAGTCTTTGCTCCACTCTTTGTCCCTGTATTTCCTTTAGACAGGAGCAATTTTGGGTTAAAATTTTGGAGATCGGCCCATTCCTCAACGGGGTCCTTGCCTTACCTCTGGATATGCCTCCACAGGTTCTCCTTCCCCTTTGTGGGGTATTTCAGCTAATGCCATCCCCGTGGGGTCCTGGGAGGCTCTTGCTTTCCTGGCATCCGGGACTTTTCTCTAACCAGGTCTCTTGGCTCCAGCTGCACCAGCTCCTTCTGAGAACCTTGTCCCTGTCCTTGACAATCCCGCCGGAGCCCTAGAGAGGAAGAAAGATAGGGGTGGAAAGAAAGGAGGGAGGGATGAAAAGAGGGAGTGTGAAATAAAATCGTACTCTCCGCATGAAGGTGAGGGTTGCTTGTCTATGGATGAAGATTCCATATTGTGCTATTGACTTTAGAGACTGGATGGTTGCTCTGAGAGGTTCCTGTTGTCCGTGTGTTCATGATTCTGAGCCTTTTGTCATGAGTCACAGAGAGCCATTTCCTTCCATTCTGCTCTAATCTCCCAGTTTCTGATAGCACAGCTCTGTAGTCTTGGGAGGCTGGCGGAGGAATCTGGCTGCGACCTCAGCAGCTGTGGTGGTCGCTGGCGGAGGGATCTGGCTGCGACCTCGGCAGCTGGGGGAGGGGGAGACGCTGGCGGAGGGATCTGGCTGTGACCTCAGCACCTATGCTGAGCACTTTAGAGGGTGAGAAGGAAGCGTGAGTCCCTTTGGCCACTGGCTGCCTCAGGCCACTCCTGAAACATTCCGAATGTAGCTCCAATGAGCAGAATGTCCTTGGCCAGCCTCAGCCCCATCAGCCCTGACTGCAAGGTAGGAGTGGAGCCTCTTAGCAAAAGGCCTTAGGTTTACTTCATGCAAGCCCTCGCTACCGCTACCGTGTGCAACTAGGCTTCTCTTGGCCCTTGAGGAAGAACAGCTCTCTGGGAAAGAAACTAGACAATCAAAGAACAAAACAGAGAGGGGCTGCTCGGGTTGCCTGCGTGTCCCCTTCCTAGTCCCGTACGATACCATACCCTGCTTCACTATCTGCCGATTTCCCACGGTTGTGACGAAATAATTAAGAACAGCAGCTTATAAGGAGAAAGGGTTTATTTTAACTCGTGAGTCTAATGGTTTTCAGTCCTTATGTCTGACTTGTGATATAGTGCATTTCATCGTGGAGAGCATGTGGGAAGGACTACTTCAAGATGATCGGAGCAGGTGTGGGGAGTGAGAGGGAGAAAGAGAGGGAGACAGGGAGTAAGTTGGATATTCCCCTCAAAAGTGTACCCTAATAATCTAACGTCTCCCATTAGTTCTCACTTCCTAAAGATCTCAGGACCTTATGGATGTGGCACAAGCCTTCAACCCATGACCTGTGTATAACATTCTAGATCCCAACACAGCATGAGAGAGATAGCGATGCGGGGTTGGGCCAACTCCGCCCTCTGGAACTGGTATTGCGTCCAATGCAGTCTCTTTTTACCATGTGAGTCAGTTTCTTCCTTTTTATACCCCTGTTGTATTTGTTTCTTCCTTTTCACTACTGTGATAGTGTCAAACAAATATGGAAGGGTTTATTCGAATCCTAGGCTAAAATGATGTGCTCTCTCGTGGCAGAGTTCCTAGCTGCCCCTGGCTGTGATTGTAGAAGCATGTGGCTGCTTGCTTACATTCTATTGCATCAGGACAGAAGCGGAGGCTGTGATAGAATTCCTAAGACCCGCCTCCTCCAGTGCTCTACTTCCTCCAGCTAAGCTCCACCTTCTGAATGTCCAAGACCTTCCCAAAACAGCGCCACCTGCTGGGGAACATATGTTCAAACACAGGAGACTACTGGGTAGTTCACATCAAAACCATTCCCCTACCCCTGAGGTATTCTTTGAGATGCGATCTTGTTATGTCGTAGCTCGGTCTGGTTTTAGGTGCACAGTGATCCCTCTGTGTCAGCCTCCTGATCACAGCTTAACAGTGACTCTTTTAAAAAAATATTTTAAAAATTATCTGCCTTTGTATGTGTGCGTCTGTGTAGGTATGTGCAAGTGAGTATGGGTACCCATGGAGGCCAGAGGCATCAGATGGCCCTGGAGCTAGAATTACATGTCTGGAAGTCAAGAGGACAACTTATGGGAGTTGGTTCTCTCCCTCTACTGATTGGTTCAAGGATCAAATTTGGACAGTGAAGCCTGTTGGTAAATACGTTTAACCTGCTAAGCCCACATTTGCTACCCTCCCTCTCTCTCCTCCACCCCCCTCCCGTGTGTGTGTGTGTGTGTGTGTGTGTGTGTGTGTGTATGTGTCTGTGTGTGTGAGTGTGTGTATGTGTGTGTATGTGTGTCTGTGTGTGTGAGTGTGTGTATGTGTGTGTCTGTGTGTGTATCTGTGTCTGTGTGTGTATGTGTGTGTATGTGTATGTGTCTGTGTGTGTGTATGTGTATGTGTATGTGTCTGTGTGTGTATGTGTGTGTGTATGTGTATGTGTATATGTGTGTGAGTGTATGTGTATGTGTGTGTATGTGTATGTGTCTGTGTGTATGTATGTGTATGTGTGTGTGTTTGTGTGTGAGTGTGTGTGTATGTGTGTGTATGAGTGCGTGTGTATGTGTGTGTCTGTGTCTGTGTGTCTGTGTGTGTCTTGTGTGTGTGTATGTGTCCATGTGTGCGTGTGTGTGTGTGTGTGTGTGTGTGTGTGTGTACTACCTTCCCAGCTCTGAGGTTACAGTTGCAGGCCACCACACATGGCTTTTTACAGGGGTGCGGGGGTCTGTTCTCAGGCCCCCGTGTTTACACGCTTACATAGTAAGTATCTTTCTAACTGAACCATCATCTCCACAGCTCCCCCTTCTCTCCAACCCCCCCGCTTTTCAACCCCACTTTCACATCTGTTTCTGACCTCTGTAAGGAAGTCCCCCTCTCTGAATCTGATCTCTGTGCTTTTAGTCCTGCCACCGTGAATTCAAATAGAAAACTCACCTTCTTTTATCAACCAGCCAGGTGCCTTCTGCCAAAGGATTAGTGACAACCCCACATACCCAAGCCCCTTGTTTGCAGTTGGTGTTGGCTAGATGCTTGAGAAGGTAACTTCCCCAAAGTAAAAATTAGAAATTAATTACCTTTGTCCTTGAAAGTCACTTGGCACAATGAGTCCGCCATTTTATATGTAATGACTGTGTGCTAATGGAAAAGTGTAGTTACTCCCCCTCCTCTCCCAGTGACCTGTGCTTTCTCTAAGCCACCCCCAACCACCTCGGTTGCTCTCTAGGGAGAATAAGGTCAGAGGAACATGGTGGTGAGGAGCAAGGGCCAGGAAGCCACTCTGCCCACACGCCAATCATAACTCTCGCATGACTCACTTTTCTTGTGAAAGAGGTGAAAACAGATCCAAGAGGACTGGGCGCAGGGCTCAGCTTCGAGGCTAAGAGCAGAGCATGGGCTTCGGAAACACCCAGGGCTTAGTTTGAGATCCCAGTCCCCACATAAAAAGATGGGCATGACAGTCATCCTAAGCACCATGGTGTGGGTACAGAGACAGGAAGATTGCTGGAACATGGTGGCAGCCAGCCTGGTTCCAGGTTGGTGAGAGACCCTGCTTCCAGAGGATGAGAGGGAGAGTTTTAGAGCAGGACACTTGGCATCCTCCTCTGGGTCCCTCCTACTTGTGTGCTCAGGTATATATGCCTTCACGTGTGTGTGTGTGTGTGTGTGTGTGTGTGTGTGTGTGTATACAACACACATATACCATATCCATACCTCCCTCTCTTTCTCTTTCTGTCTCTGTATCCCTCCACACACTCATAGTAAAAGAAAAGAAGTGAAACAAAACGAAAAACAAACAACAGAAACAGAACCAGGGTGGGATACGCAGGGGCTGGTCTTAGTAGGATAATCCAAGTTCTTCTTTGTTCCCCGGCTCTGTGTTCCCTACCTGTGCCTCCTGTGACCTGGAGAGGAATTCAGATTGTTTGAAAGTTTCCAATTAAGTAGATCACTAACCCCATGGCTTAGCCACTCTGCACAGAGGTGGTAGGAGATGTGTCTTCACTGTGGTCCAAAGAACACAAAGATCGAGGGGTCTTAAAGCATGTGAGATGCTTGGCGTCACTGTAGGTGTGGTTCACTGGCTCCCATTGCCCCCACCCCAACACATATCCATCACATCATGTTATGATTACAGGGTAGTGTATCCTGAACCCCTGCCCATGGAAAGCTGTCACTCATATTCATCATAAGTCTTCTTGATAAACAAAAGCCAGACGCATTTCCTGTAGGCATGTCTAGAGGCTCGTCTCCTAGTTAACTCTAGATCTTGTCAAGTTAGAAATATGTTTCAACAAGGAAGAGGTCCCGGTGGTAGATCTGAACCCCTCAAGTCTGCAGGGGGAATCACTTTTTTTTTTTAAATCAGCAAACAGCAATGTGGCCACTGGGGCTCAGCCTACAGGATCAGGATACACTGGAAGGAGAAAGGGGGTGGGGCTCCAGCACTCCCTTCTCTCTGTTTCTGGGACTTCAGACACAATGAGATCAGCTGCCTCAAGCTCTGGTTGCCCTGCCTTCCCCACCCTGATGGAATGTACTTCCAAACCGGGGGACAAAAGAAACCATACCTTCCTTAAAAATGAATTGAGGTGTCATTGATATATCATAAGACACACATTTTAGTGTGCACCACACAGCATTTTTAGTATGTTCACAAACCTATAACCATCACCACTAATTCCAGGAAAGGCAAACCTGGACTGTGAGTCACAGTTGCCTGACCTCCCATCTGCAGCCCATGGTAACACTTAATTTAAATGTCTTTATGGTTCCGCTGACGTTCTAGAGTCAGTATCTCTGGTCTGGAAGCCATCAGCTCTTTCTAAATGGTTTTGACTTTCCCACACACTCAAGAAAGTACCTGTACATCTTACTTTCCTTCCTGGAGGAGGAGACTGGATTCTCCCCTGAGAGGACTTTTGCATTGTTTATGCTACAGTTTGACTTCTGCCCTTAGTGTGTGACTTCCCGTAAGAGGCAGTAGCTGCCCCTCTCTA
Source organism: Rattus norvegicus (assembly GCF_021556685.1). NCBI lineage: Eukaryota > Metazoa > Chordata > Mammalia > Rodentia > Muridae > Rattus > Rattus norvegicus. Next base: position 59,671,003 of record NC_141552.1, on the reverse strand, counting down.
TGAAAGCAAACTACCTGGGCTGACCTGTGCCTTACCAACTCCTTTGCAGTTAGTTCTTACAGGGTGATCCGGACTAAGGTCAATCAATGACTTTGAACCTGGAGCCTGTTGGCTGAAAGTCAGGGACAGTGAAGTGTCTGGGCTGGAGTCATGGGTGACACTCTTGGCCTGTGGGTCAGCTTTAGGACAAGGGCTAAAGACCACTTTATGCTTGTATAGTCTATGGTCCTGTCCAATGTGCACTCATGCTGGCATGCACGAACAGACATAGACAGACAGCAAACACACACACACACACACACACACACACACACACACACACACACACACACACACACAGTCTGTTGGCTGTCATTTAAGCCCACCTCCAGCCTTCCTGGCTACTGTAAGAGATGGAGTCTATAGTTAAGAGATTCTTTTGCAACTACAGTCACCCAGAGTCAATTTCCATGTTTGTGACCAAGAACTCCATGCTTGTGACTAAGAACTCTCCCCAGAAGAAGTGTTTTGTTTGTTTGTTCGTTCGTTCATTTTAGAACTAGTCTTAGCCACACCAGTTTTGTGGGGTTTTCCCCCCAAAGCACTGCAGATCAGAGGTCACCTAAGCTAAGTAGGTGCCTTTGGCCTTGGCCTGCCTTTGCCCCTGTTGCAGTGTGGGGGTGAGGCGGCTTCTTCTGGAAGCAACCCTTAAGGGCTGGTGAACAAAGGCGGAGATGCTAACACGGGGTCAGAAGCATCAGGTTTCCGTCCCGTTATCTCTCTGTGGGAGAGGGAGACATCCCCTACTCATCTCTCTGAATGTCCTTGTTCAGAAACAATGATGATGTTTGTGTCCCAAGACACACAGCCCCCAATATGTAAGGATGTGACTGGAAGCAGGGTCACTGCAGATGTGATTAAGATGTCATACTGGCACAGGGCATCCAGTGTCCATCCAGACTGACTATCCTCCTTATCAGAAGGGGATGTTGTGAAGATACACCCATGGGGGAGGTGGCCTAAAGACAGAGGAGTCTGCTGGAGTGATCAGCTCCTAGCCGAGGTGTCTCAAGGGTGCTAACAGAAGGCAGGAGGATGAACGAAGAGTTTTAGCCTCCAGGAGACTGAGAGAATGATTCTCGCCATTTTAAGCCGCCTAGTTTGTGCTCAGACTAGAGGAAACCAGCAGATGCTCTCTACCCAGAGTCCCAGCCGAGGCTCTGCGGAAGCAAACAGCACCAGAAGCAGAAAACCGGGTTTGAGTCTGGGTTTCATTGCTCCCAGCTGCTGGGGTGAGGCCAGCTGTTCCTCAACCCCTTCCGTTCCTCGGGTTTAGATCTCAGGTGGACGTGCTCCCTTCAAGGCTGTTTAGCATGCAAGGCAGTACCCGGCACAACTATTAACTTCAGATTGATAACTCCAGTCTTTAGATGTCGAAGCAAGGGCCAGGGTCCTTCCCGAGGGCACTCACTATAATTTCCAGGTTCTCGTGACCTGGGACAAGGGACCAGGCTGAGGACACATGGCTGGTGGTAGAAGTAGAAACAGCTTAGGTAGGGAACACACCTAAAACTGAGGCCTGGGAAAGGTTAGAAGTGCTATGACCCTGAGGTCATGAGTTCTGACCCTTCTTGGGTTATTTATATAACACCCGCCACCTTCCATATTTGGAAAGCCTGGGGATTTCCATGGTTCTGTCCCTTCCTTGTAGCCCTGTGGGGAATGGGATTCCATCTATCTTATAACTTATTTCTTACGTATATGAATCTTGATGTTCATTTCTCCTGTATCCTACCCTCCTGCCCCAGGATTCAGTCCTGTCCACTTTTCTGTTACTCAAATAAATATACAGCATCTTCTTAGGAACCCATAAATGGCCCAGTTACCCCCAAATGACGGATTGTTTTCCAAAGAGGAGGTCATCCTATGTCTATTGCAATATCCTTTTTATTTTAATATTTCTCTGCACATTCTACCTTGTGGGACTGGGAGGCCAGGGACCACTAATTCACATAAGGCTGCCTTCCACCGCCCAAGGACAGCAGTAGCTCTGGTAGAGGGGATGGCGCATAGGTGGTTTTCGTCGAGATAGAGCCCTCAAATCTGGCCTTTGATCTGGGGTTGCTAGTGCCTTTAATATCCGCTTTTTACAGTCTCATCTCTATGAGATGGTTGGGTGATTGTAGCTCAATAAAGCTGGTGGTGTGGGTGTAGATGGGGTGTGAGTGTCTCTGTGTGTGTGTGTATGTGTGTGTATATATGTGTGTGTATATGTGTGTATGTATGTGTGTGTATGTGTGTGTATGTGTGTGTATGTGCGTGTGTATATGTGTATGTGTATATGTGTGTGTATGTATGTGTGTGTGCATGTGTGTATGTGTGTGTATGTGTGTGTATGTGTATATGTGTGTGTATGTGTATGTGTATGTGTATATGTGTGTGTATGTGTATGTGTATGTGTGTGTATGTGTGTATGTGTGTGTGTGTGTGTGTGTGTGTGTGTGTGTGTGTGTGTCCTGTGTCCCTGCTTATTTTGTTTAGGAGCCATGTTATGCTCTTCAGGGAGAGATGGGAGCCAGCAGGTAATTCAGTCTGCAAGGAGTCCAGGACATTTGTGGTCTCTTTTGACCCTAGGGAGTTTATGATTTCAGCCATGTGACTCTGAACAAGGCCGGCCAACTGTTCATATGGGGGGTGGAGACTTAATAGGTGTGTGCATTGCGGTTCTCCTGCCAGGTGATTTATAGACAACGATCCAGGCGAGCCTCACCACCACCTTTAGGGTGGACAAGGTGAGGCTCCCTAGAATTTGATTCTGTGCAGTTGGTTTGTAAAGGAAGAGCCTGCAGGAAACTGGTGAAGGAGGGGAGGGGGAGATAGATGGCCTGGAAGAGTGTTATTTCAGGCCAAGACCCATGGAAGGCAGCTCTCATCTGCCCTTGCGGGGGAACTTCATAGGGTATCTTTACCTTGCAGGGCTGAGAGAGCCTTTCACCCCTCTGCGCCTGCTAGCTGAGTAAACTCCCCTGTCCTACCCATCCCTAGGTGTGTGGTTGGCTTAGGACATCCAAAGACTGGAGAGACCAAAGCCCCCAAAGCCAGCCAAACTGAGAGAATGGGCAAAGGAACCTGAGGAGATTGAGGTGGGATCTATTCATGTCTGCTTCAGAAAGGTAGGGAGGTTTCCATTTTAAAGAGCCAGGCGAGGAGGCAGGAGGCCATGCACAGAGCCAGATTCCAATGCCTGATTCTACCGTTCTAGGACTGCCACGCTGCAGCTGTCTGAGGACAGCGAAAGACAAACGAAAACAAAGCAAAAACAAAAAATCAAACCAAACCAAACAACCAAAGACAAATAAACAAAAACAACCCACCAGCTCCTCTCGGTTACTTCTTTCCATTGACGTATTCATGCCTGTAGGCCCAGCCATCTGTATGCAGGACAGTCAGTCACAATTCAGGGCCAGCCTGGGTAAATGTGGCAAGTTCCAGGCTAACAGAAATAGATGCAGAGACCTTGCTCCAGAAAAAAGTATTTCCTTTGTTTTAAAAAGTAACAAGTGCCCATAAGAGTGAACAATCTACTCCATAGACAGTGTGGGTGAACAGGATGGTTGAAGGGAGTCCATCATGCAAAGCGCAGGTGTGGCAGCATAAACCTGTAACTATGGAGGTGAAGGCATGGGGGTCAGAAACTCAAGGTCAGGGCTGGACAGATGGCTCAGGGGTTGAAAGCAACTTGCTCTTACAGAGAGAGAGGCTCAGGGTTCAGTTTCCAGGACTGGTGCCAGGCAGCTCAGGACCAGCTGTAATTCCAGTTCCAGGAGATCGGATGCCCTCTTCTACCCTCCATGGTTACCAAGTACATGCTAGGTACACAGATCCATATGTAGAAAAACACCTATATATATTGAATCTATTTTTTTTAAACCGGGGGGGGAAAAGAGAGTCCTGTGGAAAGGGGAAAAGAAATTCAAGATCATTGTTGACTACATAAAGAGGTCAACATCAGCCTAGAATATTGTGGGACATACAGAGAGAGGGGGGGGGGAAGGGAGAGGGGGAGGGGGAGGAGAGAGAGAGAGAGAGAGAGAGAGAGAGAGAGAGAGCACAAAACACAAAAGCACTCAAGAAACGACTGTGGTTAGTGTCTATGTTTATCTTTCAGACTCTAACACACACACACACACACACACACACACACACACATGCACACCACCAAGATTCTAGGTGTACTGGGGCCACAATTCCGTGGGGGTGACTGCCCGTGACATCACTGTCAGCATCAAGCTCACCCTGGATTGGCTGAGTCTGAGTGAGTGAATGTGAAGGAGTCCAGATGTTCTAAGGACTTGGGCCGTGGAGGCTTTTCACAGGTAAGCCTGTTACTTAGGGCGTGTCTTTATTTACCTGCAAAGGGATGGCATGGCCCGTGTTCACACTTAGTTGGTCTATTTTGTGTCTGATGGCATTTTTTCTGGGCACAGGCTTAGTGCCGAGGTGGCTCTGAGTCAGTGGCAGGCCTCTGGGCAAGGTGACAGCACCCATCGGGAAATCAACTCCATGACTGGGCGAGTGGCAATGAGGAGACCCGCCTGACAAGGCTATTTTGAGGTCAGATTAGTAAGTAACCTAGGATGTAGCCCAGGCTCTGGGCCCCTGTGGCAGTGAATAGATAGTGTCCAGCAAGTGGGTAGATATCTGTTTGCACAGGGGTCTAAGAGCTAGCTGAGGGAAAGCTTGTCTTGTGTGAGGAAGAAGTCCTGTGAGCAGCAAGGGCTGCCAGCCACACTTGTCTGAGTAGACATGCCCACCTACTCCTAGTGACCAGTGGAAGCTGTACTTAGAAGTCTTTCTGGAGGTGGACAAGGGAAAAAATAGGGAAGAAGGCCTTCCTTCCACCAATTTCCGTGGAACCTCATAGTTGAAAGCTGTGGCCCTGAAAAAGGGATTCACGTACGTGCGTGTGTGTGTGTGTGTGTGTGTGTGTGTGTGTGTGTGTGTGTGTGTGTGTGTGTAGGGTGGGTAGGGTGGGTAGCAGGTGAGGTAGGTAGTGCCTGCCTATTCCAAGTCTCTTAGAGGAAGTGTCTGTGATGTTCTGAGCACCAGAAAAAGGAACAAACGTCTAGCCTTCCTGTGCTGGTGGTGGATTCGAGACTGCATAGCCCAAGGGGGACAGTAGCTGACATAGGCCAGGATGACCTTGAAAGACTGGTCCTCCTTCTGGGATGACAAGTCTATGTTCTGTCACCCTGGCTTAGGATGCTGTGAGACACCACACTATGCACAGAGCAGTGCCGAGGAAGAGGGTTGGGGTGGGTGAAAGCCAGTTACAGAGATGTTAGGTAGAGACTGAATCACTTGGAGTCAGACACACCCCAGGAACTCCGCACCTCACCGGATGCTTGGCACACAAACTGTCTGGGAGATGTGGATCCTGTAGACTATGGATGAACCCATCCACTAGCACACACTTGCATTAACAGTCTTTCCTCCTCCTCCCTCTCTTTCTGTGAGAGCCTTGCTATGCAGCCCTGGTTGGCTTGGAACTCTCCATGTAGACCAGCCTGGCTTTGAGTTTGCAGAGGTCCACCTGCCTCTGACTGCTGAGTGCTGGCACTACGGGCATGAGCCTCCACTCCTGGTTCTTTGTCATTGGCTGTACCTCTGGGTTTGCTGATAGAAGGAATTTGTAGAAAGAAGAGAGGCGGAGCTGCGGCGTCAACCAGAGTTGTTGTCTACGGATGTGGTAGTGCACTGACCAAAACCACCTGGGCTGGAAAGGGTTTGTTTCTTCCTGCAAGTTCCAGTCGGTCACCGAGGGAAGTCAGGACAGCTCAAGGCCAGAGGCTGGTGTAATGAGCAACGTGAAGCAGAGACCGTGGAGGGACGCTCTACCCATATGGCTTGCTCAGCCTCCTCTGTATAAAACCCAGGACTACTCACGCAGCAGGCTGTGCTATCCTGCATCATTCATTAATGTCCCTGCCAACTGGTGTACAGGCTGATCTGATGGAGGCGTCTCTCGATGAGGTTCCTCCTCCCCAAATGACACAGTTTGTGTCAGGTTGACAGGAGCTAAACAGCATGCCACTTCACCTTGTCGCAAACCCTCCTGTTCCAGGGTATCTGATGATCTGGACTGGCTTCCAAACTTCACTGGAAACGAGTGTAGATTCTGAGTCATAGTGGGTCAGGGTAGGTGAGCTCTGCATTCTTCATTTCTGAATTTAAAATGTTTATTAGTACGGGCGTGTATGTGTGTGTGCATGCGTGTACGTGTGTGTGTGTGTGTATGTGTAGGTGCACATGAACATATGTGTGTATATAGATGTGAATGCAACACACACACACACATATATGTAGGTATGCATTCACACATTACATGTGTAGGTATACTTGCATGTGTATGTACATGTGTTTGTGGGGGTATAGGACAAACTGGGTTTTATCCTCGTACTTGCCACCTTGGCACAGGATCTCTTACTGGTTGAGATCTCCCTAATTAAGTTATGTTGGCCAATAAGCCCAGAGGACCCTCCTGTCTGCACCTGAGCAGGTCTGGGATTACAGCTCTGTGCTTTGCATTTTATATGACTGCTGGGTATTGAACTCCGGTCCTCATTCTCTGAGTCAGTAATGATCCTCACTAACTGACCCGTCTCCCAAGCCCAAGGATTCTGCTTTTATGACAAGCTTCCAGGTGACAGGTCCTCAGGATACTGCTCTCCCAAGGTCCACACTTAGCATCGAGAGACACAAGAGACAACAGTCCTGATTCCGGGAGTCTGGACCTGGTTTGTTGTTATTGTTAAGGAGGTACCCTAGCTTCTTGTTTAGATAAACAGCACTGAAAACACTGGAGTAGATTAGTGTAAACAACAGATTTAAGCTGGAAGCCAGAAGGAGAAGGTTATTTTAAGTTTGCCCAACACGGCTAGAGTATGTACCTTGAATGTCAGACCTGTGAGAGGCCCAGGCTCTGCCTCATACAGTGGGCAGACGATAGAACCTTGCTTGTCAGGCCCCTGCGTGAAGAGAATGGAAACCCACACACCTGACTATACCCCTACCTACTTCCCAGGAGGTACCTTTAATACTTCTGAAGAAGGAATGAAGCCATCCAACTTGACCATGCAACGGGAGCTTCAGAGGCTGTTCTCACAGCCGTTCTGGAGTCTGTACTGCTCAGCTCAATGGCACCCTAAACCTGGCTGGTCCTAGGGTTCCATGGGACGCCCTTTAAGATTTAGACCATGGTGTGTAAGCATGGGATGCCGAGAAGCAGAAGAACCTGATGGAAGAAGGTGGGACACCGTTGTGCTTCCTGGAGAGGCCTGGTGGATGCTTGCTCAAGGTTCCCTGTGAGCCAGTGCTGTTACCTCTGAAACAAGGTCTGGAAAGCACGGGCGTAGCTTTGCTGTTCTTTTTGACAGAATTGCTCTTTATGTGCCCCACGCTGACTGCCACTCAGCCTTTGATTTATCCAGCTCAGGTGTGTCTGCTCTTTGGTGGATATCGCTCTTCTTTAGCACCACAGGCAGGGTGAACCTTCCAGTGCCCCCATGCATGTGCTCCCCCAACCCCCCACGCCCCCAGGCATCTTTCGCAACGGTCACTTCACTGTTTTGGAAATGTAGGTCACCGCAGGCCTAGCCCTATTATTACACCAGGAGCTCTTTGGGGTCAGGAATGAGATCACGTGTCTCGGCTCCTGGGCACCGACTGTGTCGGTGTACGGTAACCTCTGCCTGCGTGCTTGTGGAACGTGGTGCCACCTGGTTCAGAATCCTCTGATTACAAAGCCATTACCTCTTTGCCTTTGAATCCTCAGCCAGAGCCAGTTCTTTTTATTAACTCGAAGATTTCATAAATGGCTAATAATCTCTGTTTGCCTTTCCCGGAAATTGCTGGGCTTGGCAGGAGCAGGTAAACGTGTTCAGATAACATCTCCTCTCCCACACTCCTGCCCTCGCTGCTGTGTACTGCTATTCATTCTCTTCCTGGAGACACTAGACACCAACCTTCCCCCACCCCCGCCCCTCTGAGAGATGATGGCTTGGCCAACAACATGAAGTTCACACTGGATAGAGAGTCTGGCGGATTGGGCTATTAGGGGCATTGCAAAATGATGCTACTGGCGCCATTCCATTCCCTAGAGGTCTGCATGTGCTGATACAAGCCTTCTGTGCACCCTCTGAACAGGGTGCAGCGGAGAATCCCAGAGCCTCTCATGAGGAGCCCGGCCTTTCATTCACCTGGCATTGGTGAGGAGGCCCCAGGAAGCTGCAGGAGGAGGCCCTTGAGAGTCTGAGTGACTTTCTTTCAATTTGCAATCTGAAGGGAACACTCTTGGTTCCAGAGCTCAGAATCCAGTCTTGTGTATGCTTAAAAGATTAAGCTGACAAGGCTTACTGCAAGGGTACTCACTACTATAGTGGACCCCATTCCAACCAACCCTGGGATCTGGGAATCGGTGTGTATCCGCAATGAGGTGGGGACGAGATGTCGACTGTCCAGACACCTGCCAGGTCCTCTTGCCAGGTACTGGGGTGAAAACCACCATGGGTGGAGGGATGACTGACATCTTGTTGACCACACGGGGTGCTGGTTGCTGGGACTTGAGAGGCCTTGATGAAAAGTTCAGGAGTAACTGCCCTATAGGATAAACCTCATGAAAAAGTGTTAAATATAAAAACAGTGACGCTGGTCTCATTTACACTCACCGCGTGGCTGGTTCTCTAGGGGTTTGTCACAATGGCCACAGGACAGTAACAGTGGCAGCTGTCAAACATGCTGTCCATCTAGATGGATGTCCCGAGTCCTGAATCCTGGCCACATGCAGAATATTAAAATTCTCCCTTTTTGCTCTCTCGCCTTGACAACATGAGACACAGCAGAGTTGAAACAGTATGGCAGCCAACTCTCTGCTACTTACTAGAAGAAACAAGAGCTCCTTCTATCTCAGGTTCTTGTCTGAAACGTAAACAATGATGTCCTCTCACAGTGGCCTTGAATTCTGATGTGGTATAGATGCCAATCATTAATATGAACAATGGACACCCACGGTGATCCTGACTCCGGGTATAGTATAGATGCCTATTACCTATATTAGTGTAGATAATAACAAGACATCTATATCATGCCAGGTACTTTGTATGACCTCATCGCATCTCATAACCACCGAGCATGAGGGAATTATGGTCTATGCTTTTGAGACCAGGATTCTGAGGACATGGGAGGAGTAATGGCCTCGCTGTGGATCTGGTGAATGGGTGAGGTAATGGTAAACAGAGAAGGTGCTAGAGAAGCAGAGTTTGGAAGCCTCCTCTGATGTGGAAAAGCTCAGCTGACCTTTGGACTTTTCCAAGCCCTGTTCTCATCTACTTAATGGGACCGTTGTATGAATCCAACATGGCCACCCCACATTAGATGATCAACTAATGTCAGGTGCTGTTTCTCTTCTTCCTGTTTTTTTTTTAATCTTACTTTTAAAAATTATCAGTAGCAATGCCGGGAGACAAACGTAGACAGACCTCTTTGGTTACCCAACAGTATTCTTTCTTCTGCACTGCATTGCTTAGTGGGGACCAGGGACAGGAAGAGAAGCCAAGGGAGTCTGCCTTGTGTTTCTCTAGCTGTTTGTTTTCCATGTGGCTCCCCGTCGCCCTAGATGCCCTTGATAATGACCTGCCCTGTTTTGATCGAATGCATCTGAATGATGTCTGGGTCTGCCGAGAGCGGTCAGAGTCTGAGGCACCCAGTGAGCAAGTCTTGAAGTTGTATATGATGAAGGGAGAGGAAATAAAGGAACGGACATTTTCAAAGGTACAAAGCCGAATGTAAGTTGGATGGTTCAGCCTTCTTTGTGTTTAACAAACAGCTATCACACTGTCTGCTTTCTCTCTGTCTAATCTTTCTAGTTACTGATGGAGGCAGAGGTCGCTTCTTGATTAAAAACAATAAAGCCTGTTTCCCAGTGAGGGACACATTTCAGTCCCAACCTGTCCCTGGAGTTCTGCCTCCTGGAGGGTTCATTATCATTCCACTCCTGTCTAGCAAAGCTACAGGGCGTGTCCTGGAGCAAGGGAGAAGGTGACTACACTCCATCTGTTCAAGTCTCTCTGACTAATGCGTTCGTCCTGGAGAGCTGCTAGGCTTAGTTTGCTTCCTTGGCTGTGTCTGAGTAAAGCAGCCGAAGGTTGCCCCAGACATGGCATTGTTAGTTAGGGTCCTGCTGGTTTCGGGCCACAGAATCCACCCTAGAAACGTATGCCACACAGGGAGGATTTCTTATGTAAAGCTGGAGGGCCAACTCATGACATCAAAGGTAAGTGCATCTGAGAAACTAGAAAGTAGGGAGAGCCCAGGTGTGCTCCATCCTTCTGCATTGCTCTCTGCTCGTTCCTTCTGAGAGCTAGCATCTCTGTTGCACCTTGTGGAAATATGGCTGTTCCCAGCAGGTGCTTATGTGCTGGCACGGCCTCGAGGAAGACTTCCCCTCTGACTCCTCTAAATCTAAATGTTAGGAATGCGTCCATCCTCTTACTGACCTCATTGGGGCAGGATTTGCCCTCTTGATCCTGTGTAGAAATTGCTTTTATTTAAAAAGACAGCGTGTATTCTAGGTAAGAATAAGAAGATGCTTATTAAACTGTAAACCAAGGAGTTGTGCAAAACCGTATACCATACAGGATTAGAACATCAGTGCATATGGCTAAAGGGGAGCAGGGAGGCTACAGGGATACATAATATGGAACTTTATTATGGTAAACTTGTTTTTAATTCATGATGGTGATGGTGATGGTGGTGATGGTGGTGGTGGTGGTGATGATAGTGATGGTGATGGTGATGGTGGTGATATGGTGATGGTGGTGGTGATGGTGATGGTGGTGATGGTGATGGTTGTGATGATGGTGGTGGTGATGATGGTGATGATGGTGGTGATATGGTGATGGTGGTGGTGATGATGGTGATGATGGTGGTGATATGGTGATGGTGGTGGTGATGGTGATGGTGATGGTGATGGTGGTGGTGATGGTGGTGATGGTGATGGTGATGGTGGTGGTGATGGTGATGATTGTGATGATGGTGATGATGATGATGGTGATGGTGATGGTGGTGATGGTGGTGGTGAGGGCGATAGACATCTGCACTATATCATGAATCAGGGCTACTATGGGTGTACATGGTATCTATAACAACTGACATCTATACCGTATCAGAATTCAAGGCCACTGTAAGTGGACATTCTCCAATTTTGCAGACATGAACCTGTGATAAAAAAAAAGGAGCCCTTGCTTCTTCTGCTGAGTAACAAAGACTTGGCTGCCACACCATTTCAGCTCTGCTGTGTCTCGTGTTGTCAAGGCGAACAAAGAGGGAGAGCTTCTCAGTTCTGCATGTGGCCAGGGTTCAGGACTCAGGACGCCCATCTAGACACCCCTGAGGCCATGTATACTGACAGGAAAGGAGGGCCGGGTGTCTCCATGGGGTCGGAAGCCAGAGGAAGTAGGAAGGCTTCTCCACGTTCCTCTGAGTTTAAGGAATGGTTTGGTGCAGGTGTCTGTCTACATGACCATGTCCTCCAAATGGAACAGCCATTATCACCTCCATCAGAACCTCCATGAATACTTGCCAGAGTCCCCCCAAAGCATACCCATTGAGTGTTGAACTTCCTTCATAGGGAGGGGTGTCACGAGGACCCTCCTGGAGATGACCTGCACTCGCTTTGTATCTCCATGACAGCTGCGTGTTATTCTGACCAAGAGGCACGTGGTTTCACGTTTTCTCCTGTTCTCAGGAGGTGCTAGATACAGAGTGTAGAAGGCTAGCTGGAGGGAAGGGGGATTCAACTTACGCAGCTATGAGGAAGTCATCCATACTGGGGTGATTCTGTGATGTGTCTGATTTGGGGCTCACCCATGCTGCTATTAAGTAACTCCTCTCCCCTGCTCTGTAAGTAGACCCTCATCCCTCACTCCTGCCCTGTGACTAACTTCTTTAAATCCCTTGGTTTCCCACGTTGGCTTTGCTGGGATTGCACTCTGCTCTGTCAGGGTTGCTCTCTCTGGGGGAAGCAGGGGTTTGTCTTTATTTCCTCAGGGAGACGTTCATGAAACATGGGTCAAGTCCCCACAGCCTGTCTAACAGAGTGTTGCCAGCCTTGAACATCCCAAACTGTCCAGAGATCTTTGAGCTTCCTCTGAGTTTCCGTTATCAGAGGGAATTGTGTGAAGGGAAGACTCGAGATCCCCTCCATTCTCAGGATATGAACCACGGTTTATTTTTGATAAGTCCTTACTTGGAGATTTTCCCACCACTTGGAAAACTCCTGTGGCCCCAAGTATTACCCACATTTTTCTCATTAAAAACAGAAGAGCAAATATTATTGAATAAATATATTCAGTTCATCTGCACATGCTCCAGTTCCCATTTCAAGGACATCGTGTGACTTTCTAACAGGGGGATGAGGATATTTTGCTTTGTGCTGAACACATGATTGGGGATAATTATAATATCTTTTGAAAGCTGAGGAAAGGGGAATAGAGAGATAATTCAGGGGTTAAGAGTTCCCAGTGCTTTAGCAGGGGACCCAAATTTGGCTATCCCTACACAGAATAGTTCACAACTAGCTACTGGAACTCCAGTTCAAGGGGATCTGCTGCCCTCTGCTGGTCTCCATGTGCATCTGCATTCATGTGCACATGCACACCCCGTGGCAATTTTGGCGTTAGAAGAAGACAGACAGTCTCAGAGCTCTGGGAAGATCCCTAAGAGCCTCCAGTGGAATGTCCCTGCTTTTCAGAGGTGAAGACTGGGGTGTGTGGTGCTAACGCTGTGCCTGTGTGTTTTCAACTGGCTTGTTAAGCTTGATTCTGAGGTCCATTATTGTTAATATTTACGGCTGGGATCTGTCTCTCCAGAGACCCTGTAAACAGCTCTCCTGTTGTTCAGGTAAAATTTACAGCTAGCTGGATTAAAAGGAGGCCCAGCATGATCCCAGGCTTGTGTTTCTCAGTCTCCAGTGACTTGAGATGAATCTGGACTGTTAGGATTTTTGTGCAGTCGTCTTTGAAATGTAGCTCATTACCCTAAGCTGCTGTGAGTCCAAGAGGGAGCAGGGGGTTCATGCATTGGAACAGAGACACAGTACAAATTCCACATGACCACATCCACTTCGGTTGCCATTGGCTCTGGTAAGTTCTGTGTTTCCCTGCCACAGTCTCTGCCAGAAGGAGGGTCATGGTTGACTCTGGATGCAAATCTAGGAAAGCTTCTGCAGGTTCCCTGCCCAGTAGGACAGAGGGCCTCCGTCCCCAGACGGAGCCCACATGGGGCCCTGGCATTTGCAGCAGTGCCATCTGCACCTGCCAGAGATTTCATCCTACTCTGTCTCAAAGGGGGCTTGAAATCTTTGCCTGGACCAGCAGAAGGAAGTGGCTTTACCACTCAGCTACTCATGAGCTCTGGGTGGGCTGGGAAACTGAGCGCAGATGACAGATTTAGGATTCAAATGTTACTTCTGGTATATTTTAAAACAACATGCGATTCTGTACCTTCTGAAAGCATTTTGGAGGCTGTGGAGGGATCTCACATGAGTGCCCCAATAAAGGGCATGTGTCCCAATTCCAGGAACATATCCAGACCATGTCAAGCTCACATCCCTGATGTCTTAAGGACACCTGGATGTGGCTCAGGTGAAATCCTTACCTGGGGAACCAAGGGCTAGGGCAGGTGAGCTCTCTGGTCCTCTCCAGCTTTGAAATTTTGCAAATCTAAGTGGAACAAGACCAATCTCCCCATTAATGGATTTGTTTGCTTTTCGGATTCTGTAAGATCCTGTGTATGCTGAATTATCAGAAGATAGTTCCCAAAGGTGTCCAGGAATGGATACGTACTGTATGATGTTACTCAGACTTTATTGGGATGAAGGAGGAGGAAAACTCTTTGCCCATGACAAGGATCTCCGCTGAGTAACGTGTAATCTTAGAGTGCTTCGAAGTAGGATGTGTGGGTCTGAGGAGTTGAATCAGTAAGAGTGCTTGCAGCACAAATCTGAGGACATGAATCTGAGGACATCCCTGTCACCCGTGTAAAATGCTGGGTATAGTTCTGTAATCCATAACCAACACTGCAGTATGCAGATAGGGAAAGATGACTGGGATTTGCTGGACCAAAACCCAGCTCCATATTGAAAGAGAGACCCTGGCTTGAAGGACTAATGTTTACAGTGATAGAGGACACTGGCATCTTTCTCTGGCCTCTGAACACACACATGCACACACACACACACACACACACACACACACACACACACACACACACACACTCTGGGTGGGGGTAGGTATGGGGAATGGCTCGTCCATCAGACCTAACAATTTCTTTTTTCTGTGCCTGCTCATTCCTGAGCTGAGTATCTGGTATACCACAGGCTCTTATTTTGCTCCTCTCTGAAGGGAGCACTGGTCTTCTGCTTGTAACATGGCCGACCTGTGTGTGATGTGAGGGCCTCAGGGCAGTCACCGGAGCTTGGTCCTATATCTTGGCCACCCCTCTCAGCCACTCCCCTGAGGGTCACTGTTGAGAAGCAGTCGAGAAAACGTTGCCCAGTTCTTGCTTCATTTGCACTGGCTCGGGTGATTCCCAGAAACAGACCAGTGAGGTCTTCTGATTATCCCAGAAGCTCCAGAGCTCATGGTGGTCACAAATAAGGACCTCAATGGGCAGGATCTTGAACTGGTGGCTTCGAAACTTTGGGTCCTGACCACTGTGGCAGGGGTCTCAGCCCGAGGCTCAGTTTGTTACTTGGAGGGCATTTAAAAATATTCACGGGCAGGATACACCTCTCAGGGGTGCTGCCTTATGCTATAGGGTACGAGCATCATTGGATGAGCTCGGCTGTAAGGCTGCTGAGTCCCTTGTTACTATGGCATTGGGTCTGGTCCGTTTGGACCTGTCTCTTCCTAAGGTTACTTGGACACTAAGCTAAATTAGCCTTAGGCTTCTACCTCAGCCCCCCTTTCTACCTGTGTCTTTGTCAACTTGTGTTGGCCACAGTAGCCTCCCGGGACACCAGTAGGGGTTATGGGTGTGGGTGAGCTAACAGACTTACTGTGCACTTAGTGTGCTTCGGAGGGGTGCCAGGAACATGGATGTGCTGCCCGAGAAGGCCAAACTGGCACGCCTGTCAAGACGCTATCTGTAGGTCGGCCTTGCAGTGTTTTGCTTATTATTTATTTATTTTTTTGCATAAATCTGAAAACCTGAGTGAAAAGTGGGCCGTGAGAGCTTTACCTACAGAGTCGCCCCATGTGGATCACGGTCTTGACAGGACAAGAGTCTACAAGTTGGGGTCAGATTCGTACTGTCATGGATCAGGGGCTGAGGCTGGGTACAGAAGACGGCTGCAGAATCAAGGGAAGAACAGAATGTTTTTCTTTCTTGAATGAATCACCTTGGCTTCCTGGTTGTGTCACGGTCTCAGGGTTCTGGAAGACGTTGCCTCAGGGAAGAGTGGGAGGGAGGAGCACCCACTACCTCTGCTTTTTATTACCTTGTATGAATTTTCAGTTTATCTCAAAGTTAAAAGGTTACCAAAACTGGGAGGGCATAAGTCACATGTACCAGATTGTAACTGTTGACTCTGCATGGGTGTGAGCATGCATGGTCACCCGCTACATTAAGTGCATTTAGAGAATGCTTTAAATATTTAATAAAGACAAAATTCTCGGGAGTTATCCTCAGTCTTGTGGCATATACAGCATTGCCCAACATCTACTCTTGGTCCCCTTAGTCAGGTGTAACAGAGGAAGCAGCTGGAGGGATTCTGTGAAGGACAAAGCTATGGAGCTGCAGTTATTTCCTCTCTTGAAAACCACTCTGTTTCCTTCTGTTCGTTTTAACCTGGAACAAGGGATACTGTAGTTATTGTTGCTTTTAATTTGTGTGTGTGTGTGTGTGTGTGTGTGTGTGTGTGTGTGTGTTATATATAAAAACAGGGACGTAATAGCAGAATTTGTTTATTATACAGCAAAAGTACCACAACACAGCCAAAGGGACTAGGGAATTGTGTAGAGCAGTTCCATTGTCCAAACAGGAGAGCACATCTCTGGACTCAATCAGGGTACAATATCATGGATTAGAGGAGGGAAGGGCCTCCAGGTATCGACGAGAACAGGGTTGGCCACAGCAGGTCTACTCACATGGGTTCTGAATGACAATCAGAAGATATTCCTTATCTAGGGAGAAACATGAGGTTAACTCACTCATATTCCCTCAAACGCTTCAGCTGACTCCACACCAGAATTCCCATGACACACTGGAAAAGTTTAAAGCACCCAGACTTGGCACAGCACTCCTGACCTCATTTGTTTGTTGTCCCTGGGCATGGCTAATTTGGATAAACATTCAGCAAGCAGTGTTCATGTGCAGTAACATAAAACTTTAACTGTTCATCTGATGTGATAACATGCTATCTGCTGGGCTTGTGACTAATACAGTTATTCAGAAACACTGGGAACACAATTCCCCCAAGGAAGTGACCCTGTGGCTGTGTCTTCCAGTAGACCAGCTGGCCGCATTCACCTCCCAGGGAGGTTACACTTGATAGGCTTTTGATATACCTCCTACTTTAGTCCCAGGATAGGCCATTTCTGCCACTATGCACAAAGTCCATGTGCTGTGTTTCCATCATCCGTCTTGATAACTAGTAAGTGTAGGGGGGTAAAATTCAGCTTGTTCAAAGGCCAAGTTATTTTGGTAATTTCATACCACTTTTGAGTTTGGCCCTTCTGAATCAAACTTTGTCTTTGCAATCAAAGAGCTTTGTACTTCGAGTTACATATTAAGATCCACATCTCCGCCAAGATCCCACAATCCCCCAGTCTTTGAAACAAGGCTTTAAGCCAGCAAAACGGAGAAGCATTTTAAGGAGGAAGCTACGTGTCCCGTTACCTGGGGCTACCATGATTTCGTGTTTCTTCGATCTGATCCTAAGAAAAGTCAGGTCATTCTGGGGGTCAATGTCCCTGACTGTACTCTTAGCCTTCATGGTCAGCTGGTGGAGGAGACCCGCATACTGAACCGTTGTGGAGTTGTCCAGGGTTGTTCGGATTGGAATGCCTGTGGAAGATTTAATTTGGGGTTATTTTTTCCCGGTGGTAAAGGCAGCATATATGTGTAGTGCGAAATCTACTGGGAGTCACTCATCCTTGCAAAAGGTGGAAAGACGGATGGTGGCTGTTACCAGCTGGCATCAATTTTAGGTTGTTACTATTTGTCCTGTCATCTTTTTGTCTCTATGCGGGCTTTTAAATATAGTTGAGTCAGGTGGTGTTCGCAGGTTCGACTGTGGCTTCCCATCGTTTAAGTGAGAGCTCTCCAGCTTCCCTTGTTGATAATGCCGTGGACATTACTGTTCATCACTCCTATCATATGTATATGTTATAATAAGATCAGTGCATTGCTTGGACATTTGGTATTTTACATTTTTAATAGTGAATGTGTGGTGAATATTTCATGCATAAATGATCTGGAAGCTGTTAATTGATTACATATACATGTACATATACATATACATATACATACACATACACATACACATACACATATACATATACATATACATATACATATACATATACATATACATATACATATATATGCATATGCATTCTCAAGGCATCCCACTTATGAAATACATGGTCAGTAACATGGAATTTTTCTGCTTCCTTGAAAGAAGAGCCACCAAGGAACAACACTGCCTAAACCAGGGAGTCTATCCAGAAGGGGTGTTGCAAAATCTCTAACTCCTCCTAAAGTGTTTTGCAAACCTTAAATTTTATGTTAGAACAATAAGGTATCGAGGAGAATGACTTTTCTGGGTAGGTGTCCCTGGCTTGTGCTTATTTTCTATTTAAACATTATTAAATTTAGCCTCTTGTTCACTCTGTTGCTGTATTATATGATATTAAAACATATTGATTTAATTAAAAGATTCAAGCCAGACAAATATGCAAGTCTGAGTCGATTCAGTTCAAGGCCATTGAGCCCTGGTTGGGCCACCCAGCATCAGTGTCTCTTATGCAGGACCAGGTTAGGTGCTTTGTGCGTGTTATATCTGATCGAAGATAACCTTCATGGCGAGAACTACCACACAGGCAGAAACTCTAGGGATTCCATTTCAGAGTGTGCCTTCACTTAAGGGAGGGACACATAATGACAAGAGTCTGTATCAGAATGTAGTCAGATTCCTTAAGCACCTGGATTAGGGCCAGTCAATAAAAATCCAAAGAGGAGCTTGGGTTTTTCTTTAGAAAACATAGTTGCAGAAACTAATACTGATGATGTGCGTTTTTCAAAACTAAAGTATCACCACTGTAGAGTTTTATCAGTCTTCCTGAAACTCTGGAACTCTGGGAGACTGTCAGTCTTGATTTTAAAACAGACTAAATTTCCATCTCCTGAACAGAATAGAAGAGGAGGAAGAGGAGGAGCAGGAGCAGGAGGAGGAGGAGGAAGGGGGAGGAGCAGAAGGAAGAGGAGGAGGAGGAAGGGGAGGAGGAGGAGGAATGGGGGAGGAGGAGCAGGAGGAGGAGGAGGAGGAAGGGGGAGGAGGAGCATGAAGAGGAGGAGGAGGAGGGGGAGGAGGAAGGGGGAG
This sequence comes from Rattus norvegicus, assembly GCF_021556685.1. Lineage (NCBI taxonomy): Eukaryota > Metazoa > Chordata > Mammalia > Rodentia > Muridae > Rattus > Rattus norvegicus. The sequence continues at coordinate 59,652,363 of NC_141552.1, read as the reverse complement.
GAGGAGATATGGGGGAGGAGGAGCAGGAGGAGGAGGAGCAGGAGGAGGAGGAGGAAGGGGGAGTAGGAGGAATGGGGGAGGAGGAGCAGGAGGAGGAGGAGGAAGAGGAGGAGGAGGAGGGGGAGGAGGAGGAAAAGGGGGTTTTCATCATTCACAGGGCAACCTATTCTGTCGATGAGGTATCACACAAAACCATAATTTCTGTCCTTTTAGTTCTTGGTCACTTTCCCCAGAGGGAAGTCTGTTTTTCACAGCCAAGAAGTCACAAAGCATCTACAGCCAGTGGGGGACAGTGGTGTAGCAGGCACCTAAGTCTACACAGAACTTTTGGATGGGCAGTTTTGCTTTATATCTTAAACATGGACAACCATTGAAGTCTGAATGGCTCAGGATCAGGATAAGAAATAGAACCCAAATAAGTTCTTCAACGCGTAGATGACAAGACTGTGAATCAGAGGCTTAGGCTGTTTCAGTTGTCTGTCCATAGTTTAGGTCAATAAATAACAGAGCCCACCTTTCTGAGTAACACGTGCACAACTGTGAGAATAGGATGCTTTCACTCTCAAAAGCAGACAGTAAGGAGGTTGGGGCTGGGAATTCATCTCAGTGGCAAAGTGTCTGCCTAACATATGTAAGACCTTGGCTCCTGTCCCCAGCTCTCCAGACTGACCAACTGACCAACCAACCAACCAACCAACCAACCAACCAACCAACCAACCAACCAACTGACCAACCAACCAACCAACCAACCAAAACCAAGAAGTCTTTAGTGGTTTCTTGCTTTGTACCAGTTAAAATTAAGGTAGTGTTTCACTGGCCCCAGAGCTCATGAGTTAGGGTGTATCAGCTGGGCAACAAACCCAGTTATCCTCCTGGCTGTACCTCTCCAGTGCTGGGATTATAAGTGAGCACAACCATATCTACTGGGAATCAAACTTAGTAACTTCTGCTTTCGAGGAAAGCACTCTACCATTGAGCCATCCTATTGGCCTCAACCACTTCCTTCCCGAGAGACAATCATAAGTCCTAGTCTTTTACACAGCCATCCAGGAATACTCAAAAAGTGATTGAAAATTACTTTGAATAGTCACTCACGATTACTGTAATCTATGTTTAACCCTCTCCTTCCCTCCATCCCTCTCCTTCCTTCCTTCTTTCCTTCCTTCCTTTCCTTCTCTTCTCTCCCCTCTCTTTCTTTCTGTGGTGCTGGGAGTTGGAAATCAAAGCCTCATGTTTACAAGGTAAACACTCTACCAGGAGGGAGGGTGTCTTCTCAGCCTTGCCCTCTGTCTGTCTTCCATATTTAAGAGTATACATGGATCTGACTGTGGAAACAATCAGGAAATACTGACTACTGCTTTGTTCTCTATGGTTTTTTTTTTTATATAATGACAGGCAGTTCACCACCTTGCTTCAAGAATGTATATTTGTGTGTATAGTCTTTAATAGAACCCTAATATTTTCACTTAAGACCTTTGGGAAACTGATCTAGAAAACGTAAGGCTATCCTGTCTAAGAGGTAGTGAGGGTCTGCCTTGTACCTGTAACCTACATGTCCTCCTGACAGGCATTCGGGCTGTTCCCAGTCCGAGACTTCTACCCACAAGGCCACATAACCTGTCGTTGCATATTCATTTGTTTTGGAAGGAGTTGTTTCCAAACTGGAGCTCACTGAATGAAACACATGAACATTTTAAAATTTGATAGTGTTGGATTTATGGCATCTGAAATATGAAATCTGCGGTCCCAGGAAGCTGGGTCATTAGCTTGGTCTGCGGTGTTTGCTTTGGTGGGTAGACTGCGTGTCAGAAGAAAAGGAGTCAGCTGGATGGCTGACAAGAATCGAATGATATTCAGATGGTGAATTGTTAGATATGTCAAGGATACTCAAAGTCAAAAGCCTGCACATAAAAGTTTGTGTGTAAAAGGATGTGTGACAGCTTTGGGAGGTCGGGAGGTAGATGTTTACTTATTGGTATTACAGTGAACATTCTTCCAAATGGGAAACTAAAGTCAATAAAGAGTCCACTGTCATCTAAACCTCGACCACTTGGAACCAACCAATCAGAGCCGTCCTCTTGCTCATCTTACATAGGAAGCCGCATCTTAGTAACAAACCAAAGGCTTACTACACAACCTGGCATATGATGCCCTCTAAATGAATAGACATGGTAGGCCTACTTAATTAACCACAAAGGCAAGCTGACAATGATGTTAACGCACTGTTGACTAGTTTCCATCAGCAGTCCCTGGCAGAGAACAAGAGGGTGACAACAGTGTCCTGGGTAACTGCCCAGGACTTCTACAGGGCCGTGAAGCTGAACTGTAATCAAAGCCGCCTCCGGCTACACTTGAGGGCACTTGAGTGTTTTGCTAGACTCAGGTCACACAGCTTACACCATGTGCATCAGGAAACACCCCTGGTCATGCTCTGGTCATTAACCATCTCACCACCAAAATAAGCCCCTTGCTTATATTTTTGGGGGAGAACGTTAATTTGACTTCAACCAAGTTTCCACAACCCTTAGAAAGTGCCCCGAATCCTGATATAATATTATCCTAGTTGAAGTTAGAGAAAAGCTAATGGTAGCAAAACATACCATTTTGTTGTTGCTGCTGCTGTTGTTGCTTTCAAACAAGAAACCCAGAGAAATTATCACCAAGTAGTACAGGAGAGCAAACTTTACTTCTGATTTTGCTACTTGGGGAGAGTCACTCTAACATTTGACCCTTTCCCTCCTCACTCTTCTCATGCATTTTTGGGGGTGGGGGGCAGGGCAGGGTAGGGCATCACACACCTTAGGTTGGCCTCAAACTTTCTATGTAGCTGAGGATGACCTTGAACTCCTGATTCCACTTCCCCAGTTCTGGGGTTACAAACATGTCCCACCATGCTATTTATTCAATCGGACCCAAGGCTTCACTCATGGGAGGCAGGCACTCTACCAACGGGGGACATCCCCAGCCCCTCTCCACCCACGGTTTTGGAGTACTTGTTTGCACCTGGCTGTATAAATGATCCAAGAAACGTTTCCTGTTACTTCATCCCCTGCCTTTGGTCCTGGATCCAAATCTTTTCTCCCCGCTAATTGCGTGATGGTCAGACACCGAATGCACCTCACCCCCTTGGGTGCTTTAGATTAAGGCATTGCAGTGAAACACGTTAGCAGCCTTGGCCTGGGTACCACAGGAGACTATACTGGATTGAGGTGCTCTTTGGAATTTATGTCCACCCTAAGCTTCAGAAGATGAGCCTGTTTGGAAATGGGTTCTCTGTAGAGGCAAGCAGTTAAAATGAAGCCACACTGGGTAAGGGCAGGCCCTCATAGGTATAGCAGGGTAACCTGTCTGTAGAGTGACCTGCTATGGTAGGGTGATAATCAATGACTTTACTACCTCCAAGACACTGGTAAGAGGTCAGGAAGCCTCCAGCCATAGAGTCCTCAGAAAGACTGTGACCCAGTGACATGCTGGCCTCAGTTTCAACCTGCCAGGTAGAGACATCCTGTAGAAGGTTTTTATCAGTGTGCGGTGTACACGTGTGTTTGTCTGCACACGACAGACAAACATGTGTAGGCCAGACATATGTAGGCCAGAGGCTCACATTGGGATCTTTATCAATTTTACCTTAATTTTACTGAAACTCTATCTCAGAGAACTCGGGCCTTGCAAACTCATCTGGCTGCCTGGCCGGGGAGCCCTAGGGAAACCCCTGTCTCCTCTTCCTCAAATACTGGAATTCCAGGGACATGACTGTTACACCTACTGTCTTAGGGTTTTACTGCTGTAGACAGAGGCCATGACCAAGGCAACTCTCATTAGGACAACATTTAATTGGGGCCGGCTTACAGGTTCAGAGGTTCAGTCCATTATCATCAAGGCAGGAACATGGCAGCATCCAGGCAGGCATGGGGCAGGAGGAGCTGAGAGTTCTACATCTTCATCTTAAGGCTGGTAGCAGAAGACTGGCTTCCAGTCAGCTAGGATGAGGGTCTTAAAGCAAAGCCCACAGTGACACCAACTCCAACAAGGCCACACCCACTCCAACGAGGCCACGCCCACTCCAACGAGGCCACGCCCACTCCAACAAGGCCTTACCTCCTCATAGTGCCTCTCCCTGGGCCAAGCATATACAAACCATCACATCTCCCTTTACACATGGGTTCTGAGGATCAGGTCTTCATGCTTGCACAGCAAGAACTTTCCCACCAAAGCCAATAAGTGTGTGGTATTTGTTGTCGTGGCTAAAGGAAACTCACAAGGCACCTCTGCTAAGTCACACGTGTAGCTCGTGTAAGTCAGGGTGCGAAACCAGGGAGCAGATACGTGGAAGCAGAACCCATTTAACTAAGGGCTACACCAAGAGTCGACCACTTCCTGGAAATACGTGGTCCGGCTTTTCATTTCCTGCACAGATGATCCTAGCCCTTCCTTCCTCGTTCCTTGGGCTCAGACCCAATCACTGCTTGCAGGGTTATTTCTCACTTTATGAAACAAGTCGAATGTTTTCCAAATGATTATTCAAGGTGACTACTCTTTTCTTTTTTTTTTTTTAGTTCTTTTTTTCGGAGCTGGGGACCGAACCCAGGGCCTTGCGCTTCCTAGGCAAGCGCTCTACCACTGAGCTAAATCCCCAACCCCCAAGGTGACTACTCTTATTTCAGAGGATGCTATGGAATTTTTGTCACCTCTCACTTTTATAGATGCCCGGATTAGCAAAGGGATGAGCAGGAACCTTTAAGAGGTTGTCACTGTGACAGATCATAGAGAGAAAGGTAGGCAGAGAAAATGCTATGCTGTCTTCTTTTTTGGGAGGGGAGGGATGGATAGATAGATGCTTGAGTGCAAGTGTGCACGTGTCCCTCCTGTACGTGTGTGTATGTGGAAGTCGGGATGAGTCGTTGGAATCAGTTACCCAGTTATCTCTTTCTGGCACTTGGCCACTGGGGATAAATCTCGGGTCTTCAGGCATGGCAGCAAGCACCTCTACCCACTGATTCCTCTTTGCCGTCTCAGTGTGCAGATGCGAATGGTTCAGACAGTGTGGGTCCGGGACCAGCATCCACATTTCATAGCTGGCAATGTATTGTTCCTTCCCGCCCATTATTTACAAGACTATTCCTGAAATGTTATTAAAATGAATTCTTGTGTCGGAGGGTCCTAGGAAGACTTGGAGTAGGGGGAAATGGGGAAGAGATATGACCAAGATACATTATATACACATCTGAACTTTTCAAATAATAAACTAAAATATTATTAAAATAGATTTTAAGAGGTTTTTTTGTTTTGTTTTGTGTTTTTGTTTTTGGGTTTTTTTTTTTTTCATATGATAAAGGAAACTGTTAATTTAGAATGAAGGTTGGAACTCTCTCTGTACTGTCGCCTTTATAACATTAGGCCCAAACCAAACTACCAATCACATAATTTCTTCAATAAGAGAGCTTTGCTGGCCCTCCCAAAGTGATGTTAATTACCAGAGTATCCCTAACACTAACCCTGACCCTTTCTGAAGAAGATGTTGTGTTTGTGTGTGTGTGTGTGTGTGTGTGTGTGTGTGTGTGTGTGTGTCTTAGACAATGTCTCTGTGGCCCCAGCTCTTAAGTGATTGGTATACAGTAGGTAGACAGTGTCTCTGTGGCCCCAGCTCTTAAGTGATTGGTATACAGTAGGTATCCAATAGATGTCTGATGAATAACTGGCACAGGCAAAACATGGTGTTAAGCTCAGAATCTAATGTAAATGTCGTCACTCTTGACACAGTAAATGGATTGTCTCTGTGTGTCAAGCCCAGTCAGCCTGTGGCAAGAGTTACCTTCTGCATTGACCACCATCGTTCCGATGACCCCTTTGTGGCTCTGGATTCTCTTGAGGGTTTCCTCCACTTCTGTCTGCAAGAGATCAGGGCATTAACTAGGAGGGTGTCCATGGTCACATCAACTCTACAGAGAATATCTGGGAACACACCTAGTCACCTATTTCCTTAACTGAGAGATGGGGACAATACGCTTGGGTGTTTAAAGGGTAGGCTTGGAACTTAGATCTCTTATGGGGACTGTGTAAGAAGTCCCAGCTTGCATATAACCTAGATAGACTGCCAGGCTTCAGCCCCGGTGAAGACAGTCTCACGGGGGATCCCTAAAGCTTGCGTGTTCTTATTTGCTAGAAGGGTAGTGTTTATTTGTTTGTTTGTTTGTTTGTTTTTACATTGCCCAGAAAGCTACAGGCCATCTTTCAACAGCCCCCATTTGCATACTTACAAAAAACTTTTCATATGTCATAGCTTTTAAATATTTATAGGTCATCACCGTATCCTCCAAGTGCCCAAAAGCTGCCCTTTCTGAGACACCTTAGTCACTTCTGTTACCCCCATTGGGGGTTCATTCTGGTGACCAAACTTACAAAGGGCATTCTACTGCAGGGTGCTGGGGTCCCCTGGTCGTGTCTTGGCTTCAGCTGGATGTTGGGCTGTGAATGTCTGTGTTTGGGACTCACAGGTGGGCTTTATGCTCACCTTTTGGACCTGACTGTGAATAAAACCACTCTGCTCCCTGTGCTGTCTAATTCCCAACAGCACATTGTGAGTATTTACATTTCTTTTAAAAATCTATTTTATTATTTTGTATGTATGGATGCTTGTCTGCATGTGTTGTGTGAGCACCATGTGCGTGCCTAGGGCCAGCAGAGGCCAGAAGAGGGCGTCAGATCACCTAGACGTGAAGTTACAGACAGTTGTGAGATACCAGGGGGCGCTGGGGATTGAACCTGGGCCCTCTGCAAGAGGACTTAGTGCTGTTAACCAATGATCTCTCTCCCCAGCCTCATAGAGATAGATAGATCGGTCTATCTATCTACCTATCTACCTATCTATCTATCTATCTATCTATCTCTCTATCTCTCTTTCTTTCTTTTTTTTAAGATAGGATTTCACACTCTATAGCTCAGTCTGGTCTTGAACTTGCAGCAATTCTCCTGCCTCAGACTCCTGAGTGCTGGGACTCCAGACAGATGTTACCATGGCCCACTTGGCCTGGAAGTTTTGTGATGAGAATCTATTCTATCATTTTCTTTCCCAACATCTCACAAGTGAACGTTACATTACTTCAGCCGGAGACAGGCTTCCTTTGGCACTCACTGTGGATGTGAGTGAGCACCTTCCTTGTCTTTCCCTTGCTGGATTCGTGACTTTCCTCTCGACGGACACTATTAACACTTAGTTTACTATGTTCTTTAAACTACACCATAGACCAAAGTTTGGAGAAATGCCATCTGCCGAGGAGACCTACCATTGCTACCACAGGATAAAAACTGTTTCCCTGTCACAAACAAGAGGGACTGTAAAAACAGAGGAAGACAGCATATTTTTACATTCCAGTGCCACAAAAGCTCTGAGCCTGAGGTGTCCTCTGGAAAGGAAAATGAGACATTGCCAGTGACCACAATAGTAAGAATCTGATAGTGCCACGGACTTGTTTTGTCCCATACGCAGCCAGGGACAAAACCAAAACCAAATAAAACACCAAAACAAAACCAAACAAAACAAAAAAACACCAAAACAAAACAAAACAAAAAACACCAAAACAAAACAAAACAAAAAACACCAAAAAACCCCCACCAAAAACAAAAACAAAAAACCAAACAACATCAAAATAAAAAAAACAAAAAAAACCCCAAAAAAACCCAACAAAAAAACAAAAAACAAACCACACACACAAACAAAACAAAAACGAAAACCTCCCAACCAACCAACCAACCAAGAAAACCCAAAGCCTAGTAAATGTAGACATTTTTTCTTGGAGTATATCTCTGACATTTGACATTTCTTGCTCTCCTTATGTCTGGCACAGAATATCCATACACTAGCACAGTTCTGATTGTCTTAGGGGAGTGTACAACTCCTCAAAGCCATGGACCCCCTCCTCTCTGCCTCCATTGCTCCTCTCCATTCTCTGCTCCTCACTGACCTTTCCTCTCCTCCAAGGTGGTTCTCTTCTGACTCTCAGACCCCTACTGCACTCCCCCCCCCCCGGGTTCCCAGGACACCCCTGTCCCGCCTCTTCTCTCCTCTCCCCTCCTCTCCTTTCCCTTTCCTTTTTCTTCACTCCTTTCCCTTCATTTCTTTCTCTCCCATTCCCTTCCTTCTCTTCTTTTTCCCTTTACCTTTTTCTCTCCCTCCCCCCTTCCTTTTCTGTGCAGGCGAAGTTATGGTAGCATCTTCCCCCCTTTCTCTCTCCTCCTCCTTTCTCTCTCCATTCCTCACCCCTCCCTCCCGATTTTCTTCTCTTCCCCCTTTGTTTGTTGCTCACCCCCCAACCCCCTTCCCATTTTCTTGTTCTCCCGGTCCCATTCTTTCTCAGCCTATGCTCTTTCTTTCTCCACTGCCTTCATCTCTCTTTGCAAACTTTCCTGGCTCCCGGATTCATCTCAGCACCTCCCGTTTCTCAATAGCGTCCCTTCCAGCTGCCATCCAGTAAATGGTGAGACCCTCCCAGGACAGCTGTGCACATGGGTCTCCCCACTCTGCCCTTCCAGATAAGAACCCGATTTACCATCGCGCCTGTGGGACAGCTCCACTCTCAAGCCTAAGCTGCAGTTTCTGTGGATGTCAACAACGCTTCCCTGTTGCTAGGAAACCAGGCAGGAAGTGGCTTCCTGAAGGCTATGGGCTGCGCCTGCGCAACGGTCATGCTGTTTCTGCAGCCGACTTTTCCGCCCTGCCTGTGGCAGGTTGCTTTGCAGCCTAGCAAAGGGGTTCTAGAAGGCAGGCAAGGGCGTTCCTTCCCGATGCAGCTCAAGGCGATGGGGTCGCGGGAGGATGCGGTCTCTCATGGGTCCAATTTCCCTTCTTTCCTATGTTTTCTGGAGATGTGACCGCCACCTGTCCCTGGAGTCAGGCAAGTGCAGCTAGCCACTCTACCGCCCCCACGTGAGATATAAGATACACACATGGGTGCAAATAATACCATCGTGAGATATAGTACTATCTATGTGGGAAACGATAATACGCTGTGGATTTGGTAGCACTCAGGGAAGGTGCTCATGTCAGAAAACCAGCCGATTTCATTTTATCTCTGAGAATTTGGTACTAGAGCTGAGCCGATCTAGAAAGTGTAGGATGGTGATCTGGAAAGTGTAGGATGGTCTAGTGTCATTTCTGTTGCTGTGATAAACACACCCGAAGAAAGAGCAACTCGGAGGAGAAAGGGTTCAGTTTAGCTCACAATTCCAGGATGCAATCCTTGTGGGAAGTCAAGGCAGGAGCTTGAAGCATTTAGTTAGATCCACACTCTGCAGGTGGAGAGAATGCAAGAAGGGGGAGGGGAGGAAGGAGGAGGGATGGAAGGAGTGAAAGTAAGAAAAAGCAAAAGAGAAAGAGGAAGGGAGGAGGGGGGAAGGGAGGTAAGTCTATGTTTGGCTAGTCTTTTTCTCCAATCCTTATACAATTCAGTACTTAGCTCAGGGAAGGGCCTCCTATATTTAGGCTGGGTCTTCCCACGTCAATGAAAACAGTCAAGATAATCTCCACAGACATTTCCTCAGACTAACCTGATTTGAGGTTCTCTTCCCCTGTTATTCTACATTGTGTCACCTTTACAATTAAAAGTAACAATCACGTAGTAGAAGAAGGAATCTTCTTCTGAGGGGTGTGTGTGTGTGTGTGTGTGTGTGTGTGTGTGTGTGTATATATACATTGTCTCAGCTGATTGACCAGAGTGTTTTGCAATAATAAAAATGTGGGTCTTTACAGATTCTGTGGCTGAATTACATAATCCTGACTTTTTGTCTACCCTGTCCCCACTTCCCTCCTATTTCTGATCAGGGAGATTTCTACTTGAATCCTCACACACCCATCTGTTTTTCATATAAAACGCTGGCCATGCACCTTATCTGTTATGTCAATTAACTTTAATAAAGGGGAGGCGGCTGCAGCATAGCATGGGTTGTGAGTTCCCTCCCTTCTGGAGTCAGGATGTCAGCCTGGTTCAGTAGCTGACAGCTGTGATCGGAGGCAAGCAGGATCCAAGCTGGAGAGGCGCAGGCAGGAGAACCCAACAGCTCAGAAAGAAAGAAGTGGACCAAGTGACTTCCAACCAGCAGTCAAGTCTGACTCCATGCATAGGAAATCAACGGGGAGAACATGCGCCATTTTCTCCTCATTGACCTTTCACTCCCAACGATTCCTCGGAGGTAGCTTGGTTTAATTTTGATGCCTTCTCTTTGGCGTGGGAGTATGATGGATATCCAGGGTGCTGTATGAGCTGCCTTGGAGGAATCCGACACGTTCTCTGTCTTGTCCTAGGTACTGGGAATTCTTTCCACTCTCTCCACTGCCTCCCATCCCTGCCCCTTTCTTTAAACTCACACTAGGTGCTAAATCACCTCAACTCCTCTGACACTGTTAGTGACTAAAACTTGCAAGCACCTGGAAAAACTTACTTTCTTACTTTTTTCTTCTTTCATATTTCACTCTTCCATGCACTTAACTGTCAAAACCAAGAAGCTTTTCTTCTGAGCACGAGGGGTCTCTCTTGTTCTTTGACTGCTTCCCATTTCTGGTTAGTCCAATGGGATATGGGCGATGTCATGACCTTGAATGTCCCCTTGGAATTTTATTGATCATTCTATGTAGTTTTCAGCACTCCGTTGGCAACCATTGAGTTGGGCTACACTATCTTTATCTTGTGTTTCATTTTCCTCGTGAGATTTTTCTAACATTTGTCAACCTAAACGACAGAATTTATAGGACTCTTCTCTAGGGCATCTTAAGCTTTATCTAGTTACAACCCGGTCTTCCCCCCAACAAATTTATTATTCATTTTATGTGTATAGGTGCTTTGCCTCCATGTGTGTCCGTGCACTTGTGTGTGTGTGTGTGTGTGTGTGTGTGTGTGTGTGTGTGTGTACTGACATCAGAGGCCAGAAGATGTCGGATCCCCTGGAACTTGAGTTACAAAGGGTTGTGACCTGCCATGTGGGTGCTGGTGATTGAAGCCAGTGTAACCAGTGCTCTTACTTCTGAGCCACCTATCCAGCCCTCCCAGACAAAATTGTTTGTGGCCTTGTGAGTATAGAAGTAGGTATAGAAATCAAACATTTACTGATAATAAATTATAAAGAAAGTTATTTGAACATAATCCTTTGGCCTCCATATAATCCCACCATTCATTAAAGAGAAAAAGGATTTGCATGTTAATGAATAGGAAGTGCTTGTCTGTCTAGGCCAGTTCAAAGAATCACTAATTTAATACTTACATACTGAGGGATGGTGATAGGAAACTATTAGAAATCTCTGGGATTTTTTTTTGTAATTAAATATTAGTTTCTATAAGAATAGAAAACTTCCTGTACAAACTACCACTGCAACTCTTAGCCTGAAGTTTGAGGGAGGATATTTGGGGTGTTTTAGACACCATTTGTTGACTTCGTACAATGAGGGCGTACACAGTGTTGTGTGCATCTGATGTATGTTCAGAACCAGAGCTGCTGTTAGTTTGCAAAATGCAACTCCATCAGGAAGGACCAGACACCTCATATTCATGGTGTGTCTAATTTTGAACTAATCTCTGATCCTTGCATTTTTAGAAGCTTTTTACTGTGGTTGCCAATTTTTTAAATTTCTACTTTGGCGTATAGTTCAGAATTCCTTCCTATTACCCAGAGTCACAAGAGGTTTCCTCTATTTTCCTGGGAATGTTAAATGAACAAGGTACAAGTGGTATGTCCTCCACAGTGCATATGTTAGACGCTGGATCTGGGTCACATGAGTTTTGCTCTCATATGTGGATAAATGTCACTGAAAAAGTGCACCTATTATCACAGAACTGGGCTATTGCTGTGAAAAAAAATACCCTGACCAGCGCAGCTTAAGGGTGTGCTTTGGATCAGAGTTGCATGTTCCATTTCTCACCAGGGAGAAGGCACAGAGGCAGAAGCTGGAAGGGTGGGAAGGATTGGTCATTTCACATCTATAATCTGGAGCAGAGAAAGATGACAGCATGAATGTATGCCAGTGCTAAGCTTGCCTTTCTCCACTCTTACAGAATCTAGAACTTCTTGCATAGGGAATGATGCCACCCACAGTGGGCTGGTCTTCCTACCCCAATTAATATATCCAAGATAACCTGTGAGCTTTGATTTTTCAAATCCTACTTTTAATATGGGTTCTTAAATGCTTTAACCTCCCTTCTAGTCCACCACCCTTCAGAGGTAGTGGAAAAGGAAGGTTATTAGGATACCGGGGAAGTGGACCAGTTTAGAAATTGTTTTTGGAGAAAAGTCCCATCTACGGTGTCAGGAATTCAGCAGTTCACAGGATTCAGCAGTGGCAGCTTGATCCACTCACAAATACTTCAGGAATGTAACAGTTTAGTAGTGTCGGGATAGCAAACACAAGGCAGCAGTGGTGGCAACTACCTACCAGAGACAACCAGGCCTCAGCAGGAGTGACCAGGACCACCAGGGATACCAGGAGAAGTTTTCTGCTGTGCCCCTCTCAGTGAAGTGAAGGTCAGCGAAGATGTGAGACCAACAACGCCTTGAAATGCTAGCTCCTTCACTGGCCATTGGGTCCCGTTTAAACTCCCTCCAAACATCTTGTGTCCTCCACATGTCTTGCCTCAGGATGTGAGTCTGTTTTAGCAAAACTCCCCGTGAGTCTGTATCAGCTGACATCCACCGTTTCACAACTCTGACTCCTTGCATCTCCCACAGCCTGAGGAAGCTGAGTGGGTAATTGGGACTCTGATTCCTGGTAAGCGCTCAACAGTTGTCCCCAGCACCCAGACTGTCAGTGATGGCTGACTGCCACTCTCACCTTAGCCATGATGATTAGTTTTAATTGTCAGGTTGTTACAATCTAGAGTTTTCTGGGAAGAGAGACTCAAAGAGCGATAGCCCAGATCGGGTTGGCCTTTTGGGGATGGCTGTGAGGGATTTTCTAAGTTGGGTTAATTGCTGTGAAAAGACTCATCCTGATGGAGGCTTCACTATTTCATGGTCTGGGGAGGGAATTGTGTAAGAGTGAATAAAAGTGAGCTGAGCAAGTGAACACACATGTATCTGTTCATTCTCTCCGGGCTTGGCTGTGCATGTGACGGGACCAGCTGTTTCAAGTTCAGCTTGACTTCCCTGCTTTCATGGACCGTCATCTAGAACCCTTTCTCATCTAAGTTGCTTTTTTCCCGGTATCATCTCACAGCAGCATAACAGAGACTAGGGCATTAATCTCTCAATGGTTATTCTAAGTAGTCTAAGTACAAGGAAAAAAAGTCAGAGTGCATTTTTATAAAAGCATTTTAACTCTTTATTATTTACCAGAAGGGTGACTTTGGGCAGAAGTAAAGTACGGATATGAAAACATGGACTATGATGGCATTAGCCTTCAAAAGATCAGAGGAAAAGATTGTAGAGCAGTGGTTCTCAACCTATGGGCCATGGCCCCAAAGTGGTTGAATTATTCTCTCACAGAGCATGCCTCAGAGCATCTGCATATCAGATATTTACACTATGATGCATAGAGTTATAAAGTAGCAGTGAAAATAGTAGGTTGGTTTGGGATCACCACAACACGAGGAACTTTATTAAAGGGCGGTGCCATGAGGGAAGGTTGAGAACCATTGCAATGGAGCAAAGCCAATTACCGAACAGGAACATTACATGATGATTGGTAGAATGCTCGAGCTCCCACCGTACCGTACAGAACCTGGCAATGAAAGCATATGCCGATAATAACCGAGCTGCAAAAGGCAGGAGAGAAAACATCGCACTGTTGAAAAGAGCCACGTTCAGTGACAGTAAGACATCCATACCTTCGCTGGAAAATTAGCCAATTGGAGAGCCCCTAAGGACAGAAGCTCTAAAACCTTCTACCAACGGGTTTTAGCTGACATCTGTTGATCAGACTAGCCAGAATTGGAGGCCACACAACCTTTGATGTGCCCACAAAACATTGCCCAAGACAGACCACACTCAGCTGTAAATAATCGCCAGCAAACATACGTAAGTTTTCTGACCTTAGTAAATTCAACCCCGAAGCCAATGACGCTGATAGAAACATAATAGAAAAACCGTGTCAACAATGGAAAATTGCCCAATCCATTGCTGAACAATCCATTGCTCAACTGAAGATTTTTTTTTAAGGGCGATAAATTACAAACTGAGACAAAATGGAACACAATATGTTAAGTTTGTGAACACAATCAATACAGCCGATAGCTCTAGATGCCTCTTTAGAAAGCATGAAAAATCTGAATCTGGACTCTCAGAAACTCAGACGGGGGAAAAAGAGTCCAAGTAAATCTATCTTGAAATTGTAAAACTCCATGTTATGGTTTACGTTGGAGCCTAATATCCAGCCACGGGTTTGGGCTTTGAGGGGTTGGTCTGGAATGAGAGGTGCAACTCTGAGAGCTAGGTTTCCTTCAAAGGGGTGGGGCCTGGGAGGCAGATGTAGATGAATAGGTGCATCACAGTGGAGTGCCCACACCTGCCTTTGCACAGCCCTCTGGTCCCTCGTCTGCTGTCAGGTGGATGGCTCTAGCAATCCAGTTCTACCACCATAGGTGGACCCTCACTGCCATGCCTTCCTACCATGACGGACTGCAACCTTCTGAAATCACGACTCAAAATAAAGGTTCCCTTCCTCAGACTCATCTGGTAAGTTTATTCCAGTGACAGAAGAGCGACTGATAAATTCCCCAAGAGGAATACTTGCCGGAGATTCACCAGAAAATTCCACCAGAGGTCTGCAGTAGAATCAATGCTATTTCCACACAGCCAGAAAATAGAAGGGGAGCCTCCCTATTCATTCGAAGACTGTCTTCATGTTGGAATTACCCCAGTGCCAAATCTAAACACTAAGAAGAAGTATAAAGGAGGAGGAGGAAGACCCAAAGGCAGAAGGAAGAAAAGGTAGGCAGGCAGGCAGAAAGGAAGGAAGGAAGGAAGGAAGGAAGGAAGGAAGGAAGGAAGGGAGAAAGGAAGAGAGGAGGGGGAGAGAGGAGGGGACGGGAGGAAGGGAGGAAGGAAGAGAGGGGGGAGAGAGGAGGGGAGGGGAGAGAGGAGGGGAAGGGAGGAAGGGAGAGAAGAAGGAAAAGAAAAACCATGGACCGTATTTTTCAGGAATACATGTGAAATCCTTAATGGAATATTGCATTATAAAACCCAGAAAAATATTCAAAACAGTTATACAGTATTGCAGATGAAAACTTATCCCAGTGATGCCCCAGGGTATCAAAGAAAATAAAACCACATGATTCTGTCAACAAAAGCATTGACAAATTCAATATTGGTTCATGATTATATCGGCTGCTTTTGTGTGCCAACTTGACACAAGTTAGAGTGATCAGAGAGAAAGGAGCAACAGTGGAGGACATGCCGCCACGAGACCCAGCTGTAAGGTATTTTCTCAATTGGTGTTCAATGGGGGAGGGCCCAGCCCATTGTGGGTGGTGCCATTCCTGGGCTGGTGATCCTGGGTTCTATAAGAAAGCAAGCTGAGCAAGCCATGGGGAACAAGCCAGTAAGCAGCACCCTCCATGGCCTCTGCATCAGCTCCTGCCTCCAGGATCCTGCCCTGCTTGAGTTCCTGTCCCGACTTCCTCCAATGATGGACTAGGATCTGGAAGTTTAAGCCAAATAAACTCTTTATTCCTCAGTTTGGTTTTTGATCGCAGTGCTCCGTAGTAACAATGGAAACCCGAAGACAAACTGGTGCCTGTGTAGTGGGTATTGCTGTGATAGACCTGATCATGTATTTGGGGAGGGTTGTGGATGGACTTTATAACTTTGGGCTAGAAAGGCCAGTAGTAAGAGTATTAAGAGCTCTGTGGAGCGTTCTGTGGGGGCTTGGAAGAACGCTGAGAGCAGTGCAGAGGCCGGAGGCCTGACTTGTAAAGTTTCACAGGAAAGTTTAAAGACTCTGTCAAGACTACTTACTATTTTGATTTAACATTCCGTGGTTCTGGTTGGCTAGGGCTGGAGGGTCGGCTGCAATTAACGAGATACCAGAACTACCGAAGAGCAACGTTTGTGTTACTGGGACGGTTGATGCTGGTTAGCTGGAGCCGAGCAATTAGTAGTGATTAAGAAGAGACCTCCAGGGGGGCTGGGGATTTAGCTCAGTGGTAGAGCGCTTGCCTAGGAAGCGCAAGGCCCTGGGTTCGGTCCCCAGCTCCGAAAAAAAAAAAAAGGAACCAAAAAAAAAAAAAAAAAAAAAAAAAAAAAAAAAAAAAAAGAAGAGACCTCCAGGGTTGGGAATTTAGCTCAGCGGTAGAGTGCTTGCCTAGCGAGTGCAAGGCCCTGGGTTCGGTCCCCAGCTCCGAAAAAAAAGAAAAAAAAAAAAAAAAAAAAGAAGAGACCTCCATTGTGGAGGTGAAACCATCTGCAAAGTGTTTCCTGAGAGCGCAGAGAAGCTGTGTTCCCAAGGCAGCCATATAGTTGTTACCTCATGTTGGCAGCAGGACTTGGTCCTGTGGAAAAGTCACCCAGGTGGTATTGGGTGGTATTTGAAGGCATGAAGGAGTCATGGAGAGGCCCCGAGGCTTGGCATTGCGAGAGGCCATTCGTGAAGTTGAGGCTTGGCGCCAGGAAGAGAGCCTTTGACAGGCTGTTGGGGAAAGAGTGGCTCAGTTGCAGCAAGGGGCTCTGGGAGTCTCGGAGATGCTGGAGCCATAAAATGGCCCCCAAGAACAGCAGCACCTGGGGCGTGGAACCAGCCAGAGCACAGAAGATGAGCTATGTGTGTTAAAAGAGGGCAAAGCTGGAGCAGTGACCCAAGGCCAGGGACCCAGAAGGTATGTGTGTGGATCCCAGGCATTGGACATTGAGGTATATACTCTTGGATTCTAATTGGTTCAAATTATCACTGTGCCCCAATTCCTCCCTCTTGAAGGTGTATTTGATTTTGATTTTTACGGGAGCTCACAGCTGAAGGACCTTGAACCTTTTAAAAAGAGAGTTTGGATTTTTGGAGAGATTGAATATTTTAAAGAGACTGAAGCTCTAGAGTGTTTTTAATTTGTAAAGACTGTGAGAGTTTTTAAATCCACTGATATTTTTAGTATGAGATCTTGGGGATGAATAAGAAAGGAAGGGTTGTGGCTTCATAGTGATGTGTTTGTGTGTCAAGTTGACAAGGGGTCAGTTGTCCTGGCTGGTTTTGTGTGTCAACTTAACACAAGTTAGAGTGATCAGGGAGGAAGGATCTTCATTTAGAAAATGCCTCCATGAGATCCAGCTGTAAGGCATTTTCTCAATTAGTGATCAAGGGTGGGAGGGCCCAACCCATAGTGGGTAGTGCCATCCCTGGGCTGGTGGTCCTGGGTTCTATAAGAAAGCGGGCTGAGCAAGCCAGGGGAAGCATCAGTAAGTAGCACTCTTCTGTGGCTTCTGCATCAGCTCCCGCCTCCAGGTTTCAGCCTTGCTTGAGTTCCTCCAATGGTGGACTATGATTTGGAAGTCTAAGCCAAATCAACCCTTTCCTCCCCAACTTGCTTTTTAGTTATGCTGTTTTATCACAACAGGAACTCTAAGACAATTATTTAACAACAGCAACATCATCAACAACAATGACATCATCATCAACATCAGGAAGAAGAAACCCAGGCATGCTTACCCTCGTCTTTAACTCTAGCACTCAGGAGCCAGAGGGAGGTTTATCTCTCAGTTCAGGGCTAGCCTTGTCTACATAGTGAGTTCTAGGCCAAAGTTACACAGTGAGGTCCTAGCTTTAAAGTACGGCCACCAAGACTACCACTGCTACAACCACCTCTACCCACAACAACCCCTGCAAAAACAAAATGGAATAAATCCTCCAAATCCTTAGTGATTAAGGATAAGGCTTAGACTTAAAAAGTGGGTTTTCTGTGTATTCAGAAGGAACCTCTGTGTAAGTTACATATCCACCCCCTTAAGGTAGGAGACTGAATACTCTTTTCTCAAAGTTGAAAACAGGGAAGAGTATGTCTTCCTTCTCATAAAAAAAAAAAAAAATCAATCAATCAAACAACAACAACGGAAACCCAAACTAGTTCTTCGGGCGTTTCATACCAGGTGATCTGATTGTAATCACTCTTACCCTCCCAACCATTTCCAGAGCCACCTCCTTCA
The DNA here is from genome assembly GCF_021556685.1 of Rattus norvegicus. Taxonomy (NCBI): domain Eukaryota; kingdom Metazoa; phylum Chordata; class Mammalia; order Rodentia; family Muridae; genus Rattus; species Rattus norvegicus. The sequence goes on along the minus strand of NC_141552.1, from coordinate 59,634,258 downwards.
CCATCCACCCAACTTTGTGTCCCTTTTTATTTTCTCTTGAAATCTTCAAGACAAATTTATGCGGCCAGAAATAATCTTAGATCGGTGATCTTCCACTGGAGTAAGGTTGAATTGCCAGGGCCCACTGCACTCTTGGAGGAAACAGATCCTCTCTTTTCCAGTGCCTAACGGTTGCCAGCTACTCTAAACAGGTAGATAGGATAGTGTACTCAACTCCCCTCTCCATACTTGGATTCGGTCTAGCCTGGGCTTGCATAGGTTTTGTGTATGTTGTTGCAACCGCAGTGAGTTCACATGTGCAGCTGTCCTGCTGTGTCCACAGGATGTTTCTGGGTAGACAATTCCCAGCTCTGGTAAGTGACTGTCCCCTCTTCTGCAGTGATCCCTGAGCTTTGGGGGACACGTGTGAGAGAGGTATATATTTCCTTTAGCATACTGAAGACTTTACTTCTGTACATTGTGCGCAGTTGTGGGTCTCTAAGTCAGTCATCATCTACTGCAAATAGATAAAGGTTGAGGGATATCGTCATCTTTGGGTATAACAATAAGGCATTAGGAATCATTTTAATACTATGTCCATTGAGCAGTGTAATACCTAGGGGCCAATCATCCGTCTAGCCATGGGTTCTTGCCCCAGTAACAGTGTGAGGCATGGGCTTCAGCTTGTGGAGTGTTTTCCAATCAGAAAGTGGTTGGTCACTTCCATGGTATTTGTGCCACTGTTGATGTCTTGCTATGCCAGTCATGGTTGTACCTTGTAGAATGCACCTCCGGGTGTGACTGGTGGTTGCTTTGCTGCTCTGGTAGCCTGCATGGCTGGCACCTTCCAGCACTGTGAAAGCTAGCCAGTAGGTATAATGTTTCCCGGCCAACACCAGCATGATCTCTCCACGTTCTGTAGCTCTGGTGCATGGTTGCTTTAGCAATAGGGTCTTCTTACCTGGGGGGTAGCTAAGAACAGTGGTCACAGCCCACACTATTTGGGGGTCTATCAAACCTCACTGGCCTACAACTCCAAAAGGTTGTTGCCAACCCACTCTTGGCACTTGGCTTTTTATTATAAATTTAGCCTATGGTACCTAGTGGGGAATATCACCCAGTTTCAGGTTATAGGGTATCTGATTCCCCAACTTTGCTCTTTTTTTTTTCTTTTGGAACTGAGGACGGAACCCAGGGCCTTGTGCTTGCTAGGCAAGCTCTCTTCCACTGAGCTAAATTCCCAACCCTCCCCCCCCCCAACTTTGCTCTTAATTTAATAGGGTACCAGAACTTTTAGGCAATGCAAGGAGAACATGACATATCAAGATAGAATGAAAGACAGCATAATGGTCACACATGGCATGAATGTGATAAGGTTATGGGCGTGGTGGAGAGGGATGGAAGGAGGGAGATACCAAAGAGGAGGGGAGGGAGGCATAGGAAGGAGGGAGATCGAAAGCGATGGGAGGCACGATGAAAACAAATTCTCTCTTTTTTTTTTTTTATAAAAAAAGTCACAATGATACCCAATTCTCTGTTAGCAAGTAGTTTTTTTAAACATAACTTTGCGAGTTTGTAATATTCTCAAGACCTAAGAAGATGCCAGGTAGTTTCGTAATGTTTGAAAGGACAGGGCTCAAGCACCTTTTCCATCGATGTGTGGAAATGGTCCTGCGTTGCTTCTCAAATCCTCTAGGTGGTGCTGCAGTGACAGCTATTGGCTGGGAGCTTTCCGAGTTCGTTTTTTTTCTTTCTTTTTTTCCCCCCTCTTAACCACGAAACAAATATTTAACTTACTAAATATCTTATACTTAGGGTTAATTGCTAATACAATGCCATTGATAATTTATACATCAAATTTACATTGACACTTTCTATATTCAAGGTACTGCAGAGAGCAAATTTAAGACTTGGAAAGCCTACCTCCGTAGCGGACATTTAACAAGAGTTAAAGATGTTACACGTGGCTAAAGATTTCTCCGCTCCAACTTGTACTTATTATGCGTCCACGGAGTCAATCGGCGCTTTGTACGCAGCCGTGCCAAATTAACGCTCGTCAAAGGAGCTGCTGTTCTTTTCGCTGCTTTCCTTTTTAACTGCTTTGGGGGATTAGGTAAGTGAAGAGATTAAGCTGTGAATAAGTCCTGGTCAGATCTCAACGCTTATCTTTGCTAATAAAGAAAGATCAGGAGGTCACTTTCCTGAAATGGTCCAGGGTACACGTGCAGAACACCCCCTTCTTTATTCTAAAAGCAAATTGGTTTTCCGAGGTCGGATCCATTGAGATGCCGGCAGTGGTCTGAAAAATTGTGTTTGATAATTGCTCGAATCTTAATCAAGATTTTATTAAAATCAATATTTGATATGCTGCCCAATTTAATTAAATTAAACCACAGAGAAATGAGCAATAAATGAATTTGAAAATACATCCCAGGATAAGATATGTTTCTCTTAATTAGGGGAACATTTGAAACCTTGGGCCAAGCAGCTGCTGGCCAGGAAGGATAGAGACAGAGAAGAGCCCACGTCTGTGCAGAGTGTACATGCGAGCCCTTGGGCTGGGTGTGGGCTCTGTTTCTTGCTTCCTTTTCCAAATGAAGTTCTTGTAGATGTGTCTTCTGAAGAATTGGGACCCCGTGCATTTGAGGGTGGCAGCTGATAAGTGGCAGATTTTAGCTCAATGACCAAGTGTCATCTTCTACCTCGAACTGTTTAGAAATGGGCAGGAAAGCAAGAGATGGCTCATTTTAGAGAAGGTTATTGGCCGAAACATCTCTTACCTAAGAAACAGGGCATTGTCTTAAACAAGTGGGGAGACCAGACCCAAAAGGCACACGAGTTAGTATAGCATGTCTGAGTCCCAAGGATAGACAGGCAATGTACCACAGACTTTATGGGGTTGGGAGTGGCTATGGGCTTCAGTAACAAAGCGTCCTAGTTAGGATTAGCAAATGAAAACATGGTGGGTGGGAGGAGGAGATGCTGTCTCAGGGGAGGTGCTTACTCTCTCCAGGGACATCAACAGAGGGTGAATGTTACACCCTGGGACAAGAACCATACCTTAAATTAGAACTTCAGAGCCAGAACCTACATTTTTGGCTCTAAATTTTAGTCATCCAGGGAGTCAGCTCTAGGGAACAAAGGCTGGATACTTGGTAACAAGAGAGGTCTAAGCCATGACAGCGCCCCCACCCTAGTTTTATTCAGTGTGTGTGTGTGTGTTTGGGGGTAGAACGGAAAAGTCTGCGACACGTACAACCGCACATGTGTCATCTCCCGTTCTTTCATTCTCTTCCTTACTCCTGAGACAGGAAGGCAGAGTCTCTTCCTGTACCTGGAGCAAGGCTGGCAGCTGGCGAGCTCCGGCAATCTCCAGGCTCTGCCTCCCAAGATGCTGGGGTTACGAGCACACATGGAGACATGCGGCTTTTAAATCCGTGCTGGGGATTTGAACTCAGGTCCTCCTGCTTGCAGAGCTAGCCCTTTTGACCCTAAGCTATCTCCCTGAGTCGCTTCCTTTTTCTTTTCCTCTGTGGATTCCAACTTTGACCGGTAGTATTTAAATATTGCTTTCTACCCTTTAAATACCCCTCCTTTATTATGAAGTGTTTAGAGACTTCCTTAAAATACACACTAGGATTATTAGGCAGATAACAGGGTGGGATGTTACCGTTGTTAAAAAGCACTTCTGCCTGTTTTTCTATATCCTGCTTGATCAGTTTCCTCTAACACATACATTTTCACTATCAGTGTGGTGGCTGGAAAATGTCTCTCACCCTCTCTTGACCCCCTCCAAGACTCCTGACCCTCATTCTCTGCTCTTCCAAGGTAACCACGCGGATCAGTTTGTATGTTTGTCTAGAAATACTCTCTTTGTCTTCCTGAATCTGGCTTCCCTTACATTTCATGCATCTTAGACTTCATTTACCCCCCAGTAATAGTTTTGAATACAGGTTCATACTGATATTAACATGCATATGTATATATAAAGTTTCTTAAATTGAATACTGCTTAGAAGTACCCTATTGTATACGACAAATCTAAGCTGATCGCTTAGAGTTTGCTTTCTACAAATACAGTGTCTTTGCATAATGAGTTTTGGGTCCACAGTGACCACTAAGAAATAAAGGGACAGAGTGCTGTATGCATTCAGATGGGCAGAATTCTAGGTATAACAGTTGGGGATGCAGTCACACGTTTTGTTCCCTTTCTTTCTATGATACTATTGGTTTTCGTGGTAACAGCTCCCAGCATGCTTTGCATACGAGGTGGTTTGTGTTTGTTGAATTCTTTTTAATCCTTCCTCACTGTCATCGTACCCCAAATTAGTTCTGTAGCTCTCTTTAAGGAATGGGAGGTTCCAAGAGGTTTTGGGCAGGGGCTCGTGTGTTGGGTCTAGCTGTGTCTCTGTTACCCAACCAGCATCTGGAGCATGGGAGGTACAATGATATTCATAAAGGTCAACAACATAGGTATTAAATTTTGTTCTGTTGATTATTAACTTCTGAACTGGAATCATACCCCTCCCGAATCCATATTTTAAGATAAAGTTTTAAAAAAGATATTATTATTATTATTATTATTATTATTATTATTATTATTATTATTTTATTGTGTGTGTGTGTGTAGGGGCATTGTACACACTATACACACTTTGTATATAGGTTCTGTGGAGTCCAGAAGAGGTTGTTAGATCTCCTGTGGGTCTGAAGCTGGAGTTATAGGCTGCTGTGAGCTACCTCGCCTAACTAGGATGCTGGGCTTTAAACTCAGGTTCTCTGAAAGGGCAGTAGGTGCCTCTAACCATTGAGCCATCTCTCCGGCCCCAGCTTTTTCACAATTAGGAGGGATCCGGAGGAAAGCAAGTGAGTAGGATCAGAAGCCAGACCAGACTATAATGCTCAAGGCTACCACCTAGTGGTCAAGGCCTGTCAGCAAGGCACAACCTCCCCTGAAAGGAACTACCAGCTAGGGACCAAACACGCAACTTAAGCCTGTGGGGTTGGTTCAAGTTCAAACTCCTTTTACATATTTGGATCATATTTTTGTGCCTGCAGTTGTGGAGGGCCGCGTTTCTGGCATCTAGGTGGGAAGCCGAGGGGCTTCTCTTGTGGGTAGCGCTGAGATGTATTAGAGGATGGATTTTCTCCTGCTTCTGATGTTAGTGTCAGCATGGACGGTCATTAGCTCTCCTCCAGGCTACCCGCCACACTGGGAGATCCTTGTATGCCTGGCGAGTTTTCATTGCGAGGAGAAAACATCCCACGCCTCTAATTCGTCTTTCCTTTACTCGAGTTCTCTCCAAATATGCCCGTGTTTGTGTAGCCGCTGGAGATGTGAAGACGACACAGACTCTGGTTTCAAGAAGCTTATGAGGAAGTAGGGAAAGGACGGGACTGTGGAGATATAGCAGTGACAAGAACCCTATGTGGGAGCGTGTGGGTTTCAACCTTCTCAGTGCTGTGACCCTTTAATACAGTTCCTCGTGTGGTTGTGACCTCCGACCAATAAAATTACTTTGTTGCTACTTTATTATGTAAATTTGCAACTGTTATGAAACGTAAAGCAAATATCTGTGTTTTCTGATGGTCTTAGGCAACACCCCCGAAAGAGCCATTCGCCCAGAGGAGTTGCAACCCACAGGTTGAGAACCGTTGGCTCAGCGTGACCACAGCCGAAAGCTTTGCGCGGAGTTTATTTGAAGGCAGCATCTGTTGTGATTTTCAAACCTAATTTGTAGCTCTTTGATTTGTTCTCCCTCTCCCCCTCCCTCTCCCCCTCCCCCTCCCCCTCCCCCTCCCCTCCCCTCCCCCCTCCCCACATTGTCTTCAGAGAGGTTCTCACTGAACCTGGAGCCCACTGAACACCTAGGCTGGGCAGTCAGTGGATTCCCGAGATCTGCCTGCTTCCCCACCTCTGCTCCTTTGGGGTTCCAGGCTTATGGTTCTGCCTATAAAAATATGTATTTTCTTATTTTAAATTATGTGTATGACTGTGAGCCTGCTCCTGGTTTGTATCCATGAGTGCAGTACCCACGGAGGCTAAAAGAGGGCAGTGAATCCCCTGGGGCTCATGGCCCTGATGTGTGTGTTGGGCACTGAACTCAGGTCTTTTGGGAAAACAAAACAAAACAAAAAACCAGGAAGTTCTCCTCAGTGCTGAGCCGTCTCTCTACTTCTTCAGCCTGGCTTCTAGGTGGGGACTGAACCAGGGTTCTCCTGCTGGGGTGACAGGTGCTTCCCTGACACCTGTCAGAGGTGACAGTGACTCTTAGATGACTTTCAAACCATCCTGGGTCAATGTCCTGGCGGGTAACAAGTTATACTTCACTGTGTAAGAGATGCCAGGCAACTGGATGGAGAGCCCACCATCAAGGAACAAGCAGTTCTTTTCCTTGAAAGAGGAGGCGGCACCTTGGGAGGGCATCTTCTTGTTTTAAGGTATCGACCGCCATGTTCCAGCTTAGAAGCTTTAGAATGGTGCTGCTATGGAAGTGCATGGCCCAGACTCTCCCTTTCCACAGACATCTGTCTGTGGAGCAGAGATGTAATGATGGCCGAGGACTGGTTTTTTGGTGGTGGTGGTTTCTTGCTTCATCTGGACCTCTTACCCCTAAATCTTGAACAAAGATTTTTTTTGGTTGTCAAAAATCCTAACCTTGGGGTTGGGGATTTAGCTCAGTGGCTAGTAGAGCGCTTGTTGCACAAGGCCCTGGGTTCAGTCCCCAGCTCCAAAAATAATAAAAGAAAAAAAAATCCTAACCTTCCTTGACCCTAGGAAAAAGAACTACAACATTCATTTAAGAACGAATAGATGGGGCAAGCCCATGGTTGCATAAATGGGAACTAGGAAGAAACTAAGAAGATTGGAACCAGAAAGTTCCCCCAAGAGATATGGTGTGACCATCTGTGGATGAGTGGATTGGGAAATGAATGCCAGGAGTCCCACAAGAAACCTGGTCTCCCCTGAAGCTGAATCCAAACACAACTGTGCCATAGGCATGGCCAGATCCTACTCCACAGCCACCAAAGCAGAAGTTCTGGAGTTTGTTCTTATAAATTAATATTAGAATGTGTATGTTTCCAAGCTGTGGAGACATCTCAACTGTTAAGGGTATTAACCCCTTTTGTCCCAGGCAACCCAAGTTCAACTCCTAGAACCCGCTAAAGGAGGCTTACCATCACCTAAAGTACCAGTGCTAGGGACTTGGTGCCTCTTCTAACTCCATAGGCATAGGCACACAGCGGGCTCACACGTACAGATACGTAAGTGAAAGCAAATCTGAGGAACGTTTCTCAGGTGATCGGAGTCAACTGCTTCAGCGTGAGATTCACTTTCCTATGGCAAACGTCCCTTTTTTATGAAGACAAAAGGCCAGTCCTTAGAGTCTGCTCATATCAGGTGAATCCTGCCCTGGCTGGAGTGCAGAGCACTGGTCTTCACTCAATGCTTTATCCTTTAAGAGAACTGTGCACAGGTTCAGTCATTTCCAGAAAAGCCCAGTTCCTCAAAGGTGTCTGATGGTGACAGCGTTGGACAGGACAGTTATTTGAATGAATCTGGTGGGTGGTGAGATCCAGAGAAGAGTTGGGAACAGTTTTTCAGGCAAAACAAACAGATATGAATGATTAGATGGTTTGGAGACTAAGGGGATGTTTGCATGTCGGTTCATGGAAACATGGGAGGGTGAAGGCTAGCCCCATGACCCAAACTCTTTAGTTTTATCCTGAAATAAAAGCATTATTTCAGTGACTGAATGGCATGGTGAGAAGCATAATTAATGAACTGGTGGAAAATAGAATCATGGGAAAGAACCAACAGCTTGATAAAATCTCATCAGAGTACCAGAGTAATGGGATCAGTCCTGACAGCAGTCAAGGCCCCATGTGTACTCTTCAGTAGCTTTAGTCAGTTGATTATGCTCTTACCAAGGCTCCGTAGGTCCTCCCACCCCAACTTTCCTACATGGTAGCCATCCTTATCAGTTATAAGATGTTTATTCTTTTGTTTATCAATGATCTGGTCTTCCATCCAGCCTTATTTGGCCAAAATACCATGATCCAACCAGTTTAGGCAAGACTTACTTCTGGGTCGAAACATTGGATGTTCTTGCGATAGATGGAGATTGCCATTGGCTGGGCAGTTTCTCAGCAGGACAAACCCTGTCCCTCTTTCATTTCTATTGCTGTGAGAAAACACCCTAGCACAAAGCAACTGTGATTTATGACTCCAGAGTACAGCCCATCGCTGTGGTGACATCAAGGCAGGAACTTGAAGTAGATAATCTCATCATGCCCACAGACGAGTGCATAGAGAAATGAATGTTTGCATGCTTAGAGCTGAGCTAATTTCATTCATTCATCCATCCATCCATCCATCCATCCATCCATCCATCCATCCATCCATCCACTCATTCACTCATCTTCTTGCTTTGTTTTTTTATTCTTGTATCATTCAGGGCTCAGCTCTGCCCATAATCAGGGTGAATCTTCTCAACCAAATAAGAAAATCCCTCCTGGGCATGCCCTCTGCCAACCCAGGTAATCCTTCCTTGACTCACTTTTCCCAGGGGAGTCCATATTGTGTTCAGCTTGCAGGCAGAGTAACCATCACTATCAGTTTCCTGTGGTCTTAGAATTGCTTCCTTCATGTATCGACTCTTTCTCTCGGATCTTGGAGGTCTTGAACTACCTTGTCGAATACAGGCTTAAATGAAATCTTCATCGCTCAAACAACATAGGCGATATTACACTTCACTTTGCTCTAAGACAGTTCTCAATCTGTGGGTCATGACTCCTTTAAGGGTTGTATAGCAGATCTCTGCATATCAGATATTTATATTATGATTCATAACATAGCAAAATTATAGTTATGAAGTAGCAATGACAGCAGTAGGGTTGGAGGTCACCACGGCATGAGGAACTGTATTAGAGTTACAGCATTAGCAATGTTGGGAATCACTGACAAGAGGTTATAAAGAAAACGGGGAGTGACACTGTATCAGAGGAGGGGCATAGGCACGTGGAAGGGAGTAGAGATAGAAGATATGAGCAATAGAGGGTTGGGGGTTGGGTCTTCTCTGCTCCCATCAAATCAGCTTCCTCAAGTTTGTCCTGGAGAAGGAAGCCAGCCTGATCGAGCTTGTTAGAAGAACATTATTAGAACCAGTGGGCTGTGAGAATAAGCTTGAGTGGTTTCTTATGCTCAGTAGTTATAATCCAGTTATGACCTTAGTCCCTGCCTGTCCACCTCTCTCCTCTCATTCTATTGTGTTATATTTTAGGTCTTAGGCTTAGTTTTGGGTAGGTAATATAATTTTATCAGTTTGTCCAATAGGTAGTTAATTGATGAATGGTCATTAGTAAAAGCAACAGTTATTGATATTTTAAATTACTAGTTTATTTTAAAGATTTATCTTTGTGTGTATGTGTGTGTGTGTGTGTGAGAGAGAGAGAGAGAGAGAGAGAGAGAGAGAAGAAGGAGGAGGAGGAGGAGGAGAAAAAGGAAAAAGAGGAGGAGGAGGAGGAGAAGAGGAGAAAGGAAGAGTGCTCATGAAGTCCAGGAGAGGGCATTGGATTCCTCCCAGCTGAAGTTACAGCTGCCCAACACCAGTATGGATTCTGGTCCCAAATTCAGGTCCTCTGAGAAAGCAGTGTGCATTTTTATCCTCTAAGTCATCTCTTGCCTCGTAAGTATGCCCTTCTTTGCAGCAGCTCCTTCAACCCTCCCTGTTAAGTGGCATTATTTGTATGCGTGTTTTACATAGGAGCAAGTGAGGCTTGAAGAGAAAAAGTGGCTCATCCATAGTTATAGACTTGTAAGTGACAGAGATGGGATCCACACAAGGACTCCACTTCAGAGAATCCAACCTGCACATTGCCTATTACCCAAGGAGTTTCGGAGGACTCTGTCCCTTTCTTACGAAGTATTCCAATGCCTCCCCTGGTCCCTGTGATGCCGCCAGGCAACCCTCTGAGCTAGAAAGCGCTGTGTTCGGTGTGGGATGCCATTTCTCTCCAGTTTCAGTTCCTATCACGGAGGTTTGAAATTCTTTTTACAAGGAATGAGCTTTCCGTTTCAGTTCATTTTTCAGATTTATATCTTCTCCCATTCTTGCCTTATCCTGCCTCGTGGAGAAATGCGAGTCCCCTCTTCCCCAGGGGAATATTGTCACCACATTTTGGCCCTACCCCATGCAATATGGTCAGAAAGAGATAAGCCAACCAGATGATGAAGTTCCTTCTTTGACCTGGGAAATTACGAGCGTGTCCTTGGGGCATTCATGACCTCTCACTGTACTACCCAAAAGTCCCGAGGGACTCAGACATTCATGACTCTCTGGACAATTTTCTGGCCCATATATCCTGTTAGTAGCAAGCAGTGGGACTCCCAAGCCAAAGGAATGGCAGTCAACTACTGTTGTACAAGAGAAAATTCATTAGAGAGGGAGAATTCCTCAACTTGAGAGCACTTACAACGCCTGACACCAACACGTACGTACTTACTATAAACCATGCCTGGCTTTCTAGTTTCTTTTCTGTTTTCATTATAAAATGTCCAGACAAAAAGGAGGAACTTCAGAGGGAAGGCACATTTTCCATTTTTAGTTCAAAATGTCTGGTGATAGTTCACTAATGTTGGGAGGTCAAGGCAGGGACTTCCAATAGCTTGTCACATCCACAGCCGAGAGCAGAACGCAATGAATGCACACATCCTTACTCACTTTTTTTTGCTAGTTCTCAGCCAGCTCTCGCCACACTCCTGCCTAGGGAATGGTGCCACCCACAGTGGACTGGGTCTTTGTTATGAAATATAATGCGGCAGTGGGCAGGGGTATCTGACAGGCCCATGCCAAGGTGTTCCTCTGAGAAATCATGCCACGTGACAGACCTGATATAAGGGAGGTTTATTTGGGGGGAAGGAAGATGAGTGAGGACACGGAGAAGGGGTAGAGGCAGGGAGATGGGAGAAGAGCCACGAGGGCAGAGAATGAGGGACAGAGAAAGGATAGAAGGAGGCCAACCAGGAACACATAGGGTTGGAGTGAGAGAGGGGGATTAGGTAGCAGATCTTATATGCTTCTGCACCTGGCTCCCACCTGGAGGCAGCAGGCGATGATGTAATCTGTTGCTAGGTCCCTGCGAGGAGTCTAGCAGAATCACCTGTGAGCCAACAAGTCTTGCCATCCCAGCTTGATCAAGACACACTCCCATAGGCACAGCCATGGACCTACCTAAGGTAGATGTTTCTTTAATGTGATTCTTCCCAGGTGATTTTTAAGTCGTATCAGGTTAGTCCCAACACATATGGTGAGGAATGAGTTATCTCCCTAAGCAAACTTAGGGTGGGAGGTATTGTTACTCCTATTCTATAGGTGAGTACACTGAGGCTTCCAGAGGTGAGGTAGATGGTAAAGTTTAAGAAACTCAAGCCAAGCGGTCTGACTCCACTGGGAATACGCTTACTCGGGAATAAATATCAGATATCTAATTCAGAAGCATAAGATCGTTCCCTTTCTCTGATCATAACCAATGTCGTCCAGGAAACCCACATTGTGTTTGAGACTCTGACCCTGGCCACATGTCGCCCAGCCCTATTCACCTGCAGCACAAGGCACATGTGTGCGGACATGACGTCAGCACTCCGATACAAGAGGTGCCCAGAGACAGCGCCCAATGCTTTGTCAGAGAAATGGCCCTTGCAGTCAGGTGACAAACCAGCTTCCCAAGGTATAAATAAATAATAATTCGGAGAAGAAGAAATACGCAGGATGCCAGCTGTAATTTCAAGGAAACCTTGATTGCAGGCTTCAGGAACTTACTGCACAAAGCCTGCTCCCGTGCAGATTTCTCCTTGTAAGGTAGCATGGAGAAAGAGTTTTTATTTTTACTTGGTGTTTATTGTTTCCTCCTTGGCAGCTGTGCTGATGCCGTGTTCATTATGCAGAGGAGAATTATTCTGATTATTGACAGTTAGCATTCTTCCCATAATTTGCGGTTCTTCATCTCCAAATGGTCTCCTCACCTCCTCTCCTGTCTGTGCGTGAATAAGACTCTAAAACCCGCCCAGCTGTTAGGGGGAACAGAGTTCAAAGTTCAGCTGCAATTCGATGCTCAACTTCTCCTTATAACTTGCTTTGTTTTAAAAATTGAAGCCTTTATTACATTGTGTGTGTGTGTGTGTGTGTGTGTGTGTGTGTGTGTGTGTGAGGATGAGTGTGTTTGCGAGTGAGTGTGAGTGAACAAGGTCAGAGGGAGTCACTTCTGCTCTCCCACCGTGTGGGGTCTTGGGGATTGAACTCAGGTCGTCAGGCTTGACAGCAGACCCCTTTACCCAGTGAGAGCCACCTCATTGGCATCACCTCACTCTGAGTATTCCTCAGTACTTTCCCTAAACTCACTTTTTTTCCCTCCTCAGCACATGAAAGGGAGAAGTCAGAATCGTTTTCACAGCCGGCTCTCCCTGTAGCCTGGGAAGGACAGGACACTCTGGTCTCTTATAGATGGGTTCCTCCAGAAGTGTGTGTTAGTGGCTGAAATGAATGGTCTTTGCTGCTGCCACTTGTATTTTTTTCCTTCGACAAAGAAGCATGAAAAAAAAAATGATCTCAAGGTCTCACGGCTCCCCTCAATGTGGTTTCCAGTGGTGTAGCGAAAGAGTGCTTTGGTATCCTTTGCCTGACTTGATTCCCGTTGCAAGTAAAGGGAGCTCTCTGTAGGGGAAGAATCATAATATGGTTGTGTGTGGGACTCCATGGTACAGGGGCTCTACAGAGTAGAGGTAAGGGTAGAAGCTAGTAGAGAATTCACTGCCGTTAGCTTTAGGTTGACAGTTCTGAGGGCACCTCGTGGCCCCAAACGCACCGGGCTAGAGCAAAACCTGCTGTGTACAGCACGGACTCAAATGCATTTCCTGGTCTTGGTTATTCCTTTTCCTGGTCACCTTCCAAATGACAACCAGCCAGGTGGTGGCTTGGTTTTTGGAAAATGCAAAATGAAATGAGAGAGAAAGAGAAAGAAAGAGAAAGGCATAGTGGCAGGGGGTTTGAGGGGAACCAGGAGAGGAGAGGGAAAAGAGAAAGGGGGAGGGGGAGGAGAGAGAGGGAGAGACAGAGACAGACAAGAGAGACAGATTTCTCCTTAGTTTTTTCCTCTTTTCAAAATTTCCTTTCTATTTTGGATCAAAATTCATTCTTTAAATTATTAGGAGCAATATAAGTACATCCGATAGATGTATGTTTACATGTTGCATACTAAAAAATTAAAACATGCACAAGGGATTTATTTATTTATTATTTACCTATCTATATAACTTGAAAACCAGCCCTTAGTGAAGACAGCATATCAGGAGCAGAACTCAGTCTTGGCTGAGTCAGACCCAGGGTTTCCTCCTCACTGTGTAACGCTTAACTCCTGCATTCTCGGGTACTTGCACCCCCTTTTGAAGGAAGGGAGTTCCTCCTGGGTTGCCATGCACATCATGGGAGTGAAGCATGTCATTACAGTGCTGGACATTTAAGCAAGCGCTCACTGCATATCAGAGAGTATGATGTAAGGCAAGAATTTTCTGTAAACAACATATAATTATAATTAAATATAATTGTGCTGTAGACAAGGGATGGAGGTAGCCACCAAGTTCACTGGGGGTTTTCTAGAACCTTTTCTGTGCTTATATCCGCACTCTTTAAAACTGCAAGTGTCACCATAGAGGCGTGGCTCAGTGTGTAAAGTTTCTCCTGCACAAGCCTCGTGTCGGGGTGTGCGATGTGGTGTGTGTGTTGGGGGGACTGGTGTGTGAGGTGTGGCGAGTGTGTGTGAGTGGTATGGTGTGTTTGCATATGTGTGTGTGTGTGTATAGGGATATGCATGTGGTGTGTAGTATGTCTGGTGTGTGTGTGTGTGTGTGTGTAGGGATATGTGTGGGTGTGTAGTATGTCTGCTGTGTGTGTGTGTGTATAGGGGTATGTGTGTGGTATGTAGTATGTCTGGTGTGTGTGTGTGTGTGTGTAGAGGTATGCATGTGGTGTGTAGTATGTCTGGTGCGTGTGTGTGTGTGTGTGTGTGTAGGGATATGCATGTGCTATGTAGTATGTCTGGTGTGTGTGTGTGTGTAGGGGTATGTGTGTGGTGTGTAGTATGTCTGGTGCGTGTGTGTGTGTGTGTGTGTGTGTGTGTGTAGGGATATGCATGTGGCATGTAGTATGTCTGGTGTGTGTGTGTGTGTATGTGTGTGTGTGTATAGGGGTATGCACTGTGGTGTATAGTATGTCTGGTATGTGTGTATGTGTGTGTGTGTGTGTGTGTGTGTGTGTAAGTACAGGTGTATATGGGCTGCAGTGTACCCATCAGCTCCTTTACAGAGATCTGCCTACTTGAGCTTGACCTCCCTTCTTGACTTCCAGGCTCACAGTCTACTATCTAAAGGTATGGGCTCTAAGGAAACTGGTTTGTAGACTGGGAGTTGGCCTTTTGGGACATTAGAAGAATGTTCCTTGGAAGCGCCTAGGCCTTCTCTGAAGAGACCAACAAACAATCAGGCAATAACTGAGCCTTTCAGTGTGGTGCTTTTGAAGACTGTGAATAGAATAAGTAAAACTCTAGCTTTCTGAGACTTCTCTTCAAAGACTGTGTGTTGCCTGTGTCTCATGTGGCATCTGCAAGTGGCCTGAGCATGGGCGGGTCTGTCCAGCCCCTAGGAACAGAGCTTGATGGGGAACAGCATTACTTTATGGAAGAACAGCACGGTTTCTGATGCCACAGACTCTGAACTGAGGGCCTTCAAGGCACAGATTGTTTCCCTCCTCTGGGGTCATCTGTAAAGACCAGAGTCAGATCAACATTCAGACAGATGCTTTCACTGTGAGCTCTGAGTGTGGAGACCACGCACTGAAGCAGTTCAGGCCCTACACACTTGTTCTCTCCTATTCTTATTTGTCTCCCTATTCAATTTTACCAAGTTCTGTGTAATTCTATTTAATTAGTGGATATTGTGTCTTGCTATGTTTGAACTTAGGGCCTTTTACTCTATGTTGTTCTGGTTTGGTCTCTCCCACCTCACCTCACCCATGTCTCATTCTATCTATCCCATCCCATCCCATTCCACCCCACCCATGTCTTATTCTATCCATCCCATCCCACCCCACCCCATCCCATCCCACCCCACCCCACGCATGTCTCATTTTATCCATTCCATTCAATCCTATCCTATCCCACCCCACCCATGTCTCATTCTATCTATCCCATCCTATCCTACATCCTTCCATTCCTTACCTCTTCTCCTGAACCAGCAAAGGGTCTCAATGGTAGAGAAAAAGAGGTTGATGTCAGGTTAACTTCAAGGGTTAATTTCTACCTTAATATTAGGGAGGAGAGGGATTGATGGGAGTGAAGAGAAGACAAGAGGAGGTGGGGGTGTATGTGGAAAAGTAACTAGAATGGATTCTATATGTGCATGAGATGGTCAAAGGAATAAATGTTATTAATAGAAATATAAAAGGAGCTCAAAAGTAAAAAGCAAAGCAAAACAAATAACAAAGCCAAACTAATCAGGTCACTATCCCTCACCTTTATTCCATTCTGATGACTAGGAAGACTGTTAGCAGAAGAGCACATGTAGAAAGAAGCCCAAGCAAAACCTCTTTCTAGATGAAGGGCAGTGGTTGAGAAGATGAGAGGCAGGGTGTGGACTGCTGTCTCAGATGCTAAGTAGGCCTGACCACAGTTGGATGGCCTCTGGCCAGCCAACCTCACAGTTCCCATCTTGAGGAAGCAAAAAAGAATTTATCTTTTTCAGAGTACATTTCTAGCTCTCCCTTTCTCTGGCCAGGGAATGATGAATTTCCAAACCCAGACCATTCTGTTTGTTCAAGAGTCAAGGGAGTTCTGTCTTTCTACATTCTTGAGTGCCAACAACAGGAACTTGTCTCCAGAGAGTCAATTACCAGAAGAACATTGGGCAGAACTTCCAGAAAGGCTGGACAACTGGGCAGGAATGTGAGCATCCAGGATTATAGGTAATCCTACCCCAGGACTACGTCTTCTGATATTGCCACTGATCCCCCTGCCTCTGAGCTCAGAGCTTCGGTTTACCCTGTTGTATCCACTGAACATGGTCCATCCTCTTACTGTTGACAGAGCCTTTGGTGGTTAGGAGAACAATGTTGACATGGCCCATCTGTCACTCAAAATACATCAATCTCTTCTCCTAGCCTCTTGCATCAGCTCTGGATTAAAACTCTAATGGAGGGTGCATCTCTCTGCCTGGTCCTTGGTCACATGACTCTTTGATACAAAGGGGTCTAGGAAAGTAAACACCTATAATGGGACACACAAAATAGGGAAATCTTTATTCATAAGATCAGGGTACATGTTCTCCCTTGAGAGTGGTGGCCAGAGATGTTTGGAATGAGAGCCCCTGAGCTCAGGAGTTTGGTGTAGAGCCGAGACACTGAAAGCCAGAGAATCCAAGCAGCCAACTGCTCAGAGTCAGCTCCGTGGATTCTAACAAAGCCCAAAGGAAAAGAGGAAATGTTGCAGTTACAAAACCAAACCAGTGGTGTTCAGAGTAGTCTCAGGAGGAGACTGGCCCAGATGCCACAAACAGTTTGGTTTAGAAAAGCATATTCTGTAACTGAGAGTCAAGAAGTGGATTCTCGGCCTGGCATTTCCACTTTTTCCCCCTAAGATACGTTATCCATGACTCTCTGGGAATGTAACAAAAAGGGGCGTTTTTCAACTTTAAAAAATAAAAATATTGGACATTCAGTTCAATTCGAATCCCAGATATGCAAGATTTTATTTTTAGCATGAGTGTGTCCGAATTGTGCACGATACATACACATACTGAATTTATTTGCTATTTATCTGCAATTCAAATCCAGCTGTGCATCCTGTGTAAGTTTTGGCAGCTTTTCTTGGAGGACACTTTCATTCCAAGCTGCGGAGGGACCCCAGGACCTAGAAGCTTTTTGAATCTTTGTAAACACTGAATGTTCTGGAATTGATTTGCACAGGTTACTTTGAGTTACTGGCTAATGGGCAGGCTGTAGCTGAAGAAGAGTGGGTAGTCCACAGGAGATGCAGAGATGGGGAGAGGAGGTGCAGGGGCTCTTCAAACCACTGGCTGTTGCTGGAAGCAAATGTCATTCAAGTCTTCTCAAATCTATCGTAGAGCTGCAGTTGCCTGCTCCACATGGGCTCAAAGCTCACATTCGTTTAAATTTTTGACGTCTTTTTGTGTGTGGTGGATGTTTTGCATTAGTATTTACTTAAAACGTTGAGCCTCAAGGACTACGTTGATCACCCATCTTTCTTCTTGTGCTTCTCGCCTTTGGCCCTTTTGTTCTCATCCTATGTGTTGACCCTCATAGGGCTCTTATTCTGCAAGGGTGTGTATCTGTTATATACTTCCCATGGGGACTATGCTCCTTAAACAATGAGCTTTTCTCTGGACACTTCCCACATTAGTGTCTACCTTGTTGAAACAGCTGAGAAAGACTTTTATTTTTTTAGCCTGATCATCATCCTGTCTTTTAATATTACCCATTGGCATTTTCCCATCAATTCAATGTATGTCCCGCCACGGTAATGGTCCACCTCCTCATCTTTATTTTTTATGAATAATGTAAAGAGAAATAGAACTCTGATCCGACAGTGTCAAGTGTAAGAGTTTAATGGGATCACTACTCAAAGCGTGTAATCCCTATACCTGGTAAGCTAGAAACAACTATTAAATGTCATATCACAACCATCAAAATATTCATTGTTATGTGGGAAAAGGGATAGTTCCAAGTTGGGAAACATTTTGAGCATTAAGTGCTATCCTCGCAAAGCATTTTGGTCACTGCCTGACACAATACACAATAAATATTCATAAGTGGCATGGCTATTAGCACACATTACTTGTGAATGGTAGATAATGTAACTGACTTGGGGAATTGCAAAGCCGAATTGAGATCATCTGTGTGCAGTACTTAGCGCCGTTTTAGCTCTGTTGCTGGTGGTATGATCAAATAACCCTGATAAAAAGCAAGTTATGGAAGAATGGAGTCTATGCAGCCCATCATATCAGAGGTGGCACGGGACACAGGCTGGGAGTACTTGTTACATTCACAGTCAAGGGCAGAGGGAAATAAATCCATGCATATTGCTCATTTGCTTGTAGTCAACTCAATTTCTCCACTACAGTTTAAGACCATTTTCCTAGGGAGTGGTGTTGCCCACAGTGGGCTGTGTCTTCCCACATCAATTAATTTAATGAAGACAATCCCCTACAGATATTCCTATAGGCCAATACAACATAAACACACTTCTTGTTGAGACTTTCTACCCAACCAAGAGAGAGTCTAGGTTGTGTTAAGTTGAAATGAAAGGTGGTCATCACAGATATCCAAAGTAGAGGAGGGAGTCAGTTTACATTCCTTAAAGACAATTGTTCTTGCATAACCTTTATTCTCAACACCAGGTTATTAATAAGTCTTTGTAAATAAGCAAATGAGTTACCTTTATTATTAATTAGATTTTACTCCACCATAAATGAAAAGGAAATCTTGGGAGAAAAAGCTGTAGTTCCCTTCAGAATTTGACGATGCATTAAAAATGGGGGAATCACATAGACCCAAGAAGATAGGATGCTCCCAATCTTTGAGACCATTATCATAATCCCCCCACATTGCCAAGGCCTTTATGGTTCACAAAGTACCTTCACATCCATTCTGACACTCAACATTAAGAAAAAAAAAAGACAGGCAAAGAATGTCCTTAGGGTGAGCCTGGATGTGAAATTCCATCTCCTACAAATGACTCCAAACCCGTTCTGTCTTGCTATGGATATTGCTGATAGAAAACTTCAGACGCAAAAAAAGGCTACCCAGCTTGATTTAGCTTAAAGAAACCTTATATGACCTTATAAACAAACGCAGCCCAGTGGGAGCCCAAGCGGGATCTCAGGGTTTGGAAGATGAGCTGAGAGAATTTGCTCAGAAATTGGACATATTAAAACAATCTCCACCAAAGGGGTAAAAACAATAAAGGGAAGAGAACAAAGGGGCCAGCACCACTCACTGGAGGGCGGCGAGCGCTTCGCTCATTATAACTGCCGACTGTGTAGCAATAATGTTTAGGAACATTGCAATCTCGAGAGTGGGTTTCTAATGATGCTCATCCGCTCGCAGGGATGGAAGGCCTTATGTAAACTCTAACTGCTCTCAGAAAGAGCTGTTTAGCCTTAAAGTACACTACCAAACTGGGCCAGTTTATGAGTATAAATATCAGACCTTAAATGGCCATCCTCTGATACAATACTTGATGGTGTATGGTGTGTGTGTGTGTGTGTGTGTGTGTGTGTGTGTGTGTGTGTGTGTGTTAGGGGATGTATATTGACCTTCTATTGGGAGGGAGGTGCTAGGCCACTTGATAAACTGAACTACTGAAATACCAATGAGATGAATATAGAAGTCAAGGTCCAAGCAAGGAACAGATGTCCAAATGGAAGTCCAATGGTTTCAAGTGGAAGTGTGTTACTGACTGACTGGAGTACAGGGAAAATCATGAAAATGTTCAGTGGACGGTGAGTGAATTCCCTAGGAGCTATTAACAATAACAAATCTACTGAAAGCCTCATGGTAAGGCTGGGGAGATATCTCAGCTGGTAAAGGGATAGCTATGTGAGCCCAGCAACCTGATTTTAATGTCTAGGATTTCCATAAGAAAAAGTTTCAAGGCTGTGGCAGGCATGTTTAATCCTAGTGGTCTCATGGTGAGATGGGAGGCAGAGATAGAAGAACAGGTCAGAAAGTAGGCTGGCATAGCCACACAGCAGTAAAAACAGTAAGACAGATCCTGCCTCGACAAGATAGAAGGTGAGAACTGACTCCTAAAAAAGTAGTCTTTTCTAATTTCCACATATACACCATGGCATGGGTACTGTCCCCCCCGCCCCCCACCATAGCAACACCGTGGTAACTGGACATGTGAGATAAAAACATCTGGATGAAGCCATAGCCATGGAGACACTTAGATGTTGCTACCACCATAATGAAACAAGCGAAATACTCTGGCCTCTCTCTCTTCTCATCCTCCTAAAGGGTTCTCGCATGCGCCCAAATCAACTTCATGCCAAAAGCAAGGAAACGGGAGATGCCTGGTGCTCAAACTCCCATGAATAGGGCAGTAAGTGAATCGAAAGGTAAAGTGCGTGTCCTGGTAGTGGCAGATCAGGGAAACAACAGGTCAAAGACTAGACAGAGGAAGATCAAGCCGGACATCATCCATCTTCATGGGAGCCTCTTCTGTCATCTCGGTTATTGTTAACCCATCCTTGGCCCTATCACATGTGTATTGCCAGACATTTGACTATTTTGTGGGTCCTTTTCTCTTCCACCCTCCTCCAGCTCTCTTGTGCTTCCCTTTCAACCCCCTAACACTAGGAATAGTGGGATAAGGACAGAGGGGGGAAGGGGGCAACATTAGACTACTTCCTGTTGATTAGGGATGTGACGTTCCTTGGGGGCAAGTTTGATCATTGCCAGGCTATTTTCTTTACACACAAGTAGTTGTGTGTAAAGAGATGAGGTGAAAAAATTAGTCAAGGTCCAAGCAAGGAACAGATGTCCAAATGGAAGTCCAATGGTTTCAAGTGGAAGCGTGTTGCTGACTGACAGGGAAAATCATGCAAATGTTCAGTGGACGGTGAGTGAATTCCTTAGGAGCTATGAACAATAACAAATCTACTGAAAGTCCCAGGGTAAGGCTGGGGAGCTATCTCAGCTGGTAAAGGGTTAGTCGTGTGAGCCCGGCAACCTGATTTTAATGCCTAGGATTTCCACAAGAAAAAGGTTCAAGACAGTGACAGGCACTGTCACTGTGTAGTGTAGCAACATCTAAGTGTCTCCATGGCTATGGCTTGGCAATGATCAAACTTGCCCCCAAGGAACTACTTGACGAACCACAACCAATGGTAACCAACCACAAGCCAGCCAACCAGCTGCCACCCGACCTCTATCAGGGCTCTAGCATTTATGTACATCCTCTAAAGCGTCCCCAGAATGTCACACACTCACAGAAACTATCTGCAGCTGTACTAAACCCGTGCTAGAATGTGAAGCAAATCACAGTCACCCGCTGTGGAGCAACACTTTATCCCACACCTGGAATTAACGTGAACCTATTCTCATGATGTTTCTGTATTTTTTTTTAAATAAACCAAAATTCTCACTACACTTCTCGGTGATATTGAGGCAGAAAGAACAACCAGAAGCTGACTCTTTATGAGGACATTGTGTCATTTCCTGGTCCATGTTTCCATCCTGGCAGCCTTACCCTTTGTGGAAAGCAAGTCAGTCCAAATCCGGGGCTGCCTGATTCTCAGACACTGACTTAGCTAATGTCACCAGGAGAGGACGTCTTGATCCTCAAATGACTCAGCCTGAAGTCTTCACCTCCCTATTTTGTATACATCCCAGCCTTCCATTAGTGACCCACAGAGACCTATTAGTCCCTTTCTGGGTGACCCTAGGAGGTGACTACAGTCCAGCTAACACTCTTTGTTGCATTTGTAACTTTATTGCATGAGTTCTTTTTTCGTTATAGTTTTTTCCCCTTAAAACACAGGCTAGCCTCTGCTCAATCGTTTTGCCCTTCAAGTTTTCTGTTATTGGAATCTGATATTATGAAACAGAAAATTATAGACAAGAAATCCCTGACTGTTGGATTGTGTACTGTTCTGAGTAGTGGGATAGAATCTTGTGCCATCCCACTCTGAGCCAGGAGGCCTTGGCTCATCCCTTTGCCTGGTACATCCATTCTGTATCTACTGCTCCCCTGGGTGGTCACTCAGTAGCCACTGTGCCTTCAGATGGACTGACACTGAGTCCTGGGGTTGTATTCTTTCCAATCAGTGCTTCCTCCTAACAGAGACTACCCTCTCTGAAGCAGAACAGCCCGCAGGCTGTTGATTCCATGAATGTACTGGCTCACCTGAGTGGAGTGATAAGCTTTCACTCACAGGTTTGCAGATCCCCTAAGTGAGAAAGGATCTCTGAGGTCAGGAAGGCTAAAAATCCTTTGAACTGGTGTGTCGTCCTCTGGGAGCATGCGAGACAATGTCAGCTAAGCATTTAAAGAGATCGTAGTTGTTCTGCGTTCACTTCAATCTTCTTAGGAAAATATAACTCGCACATTGAAGTGCACACACTCGTAAATATTATTGTCTAATTTGAGGCTGGAGCAGATGGTGCCTTGGGAATCTATTATGTTTAGTGTGAATGAGTTATAGGCTTTGTCAGGTAATACCTGGGTAGGACAATGATTATGAAAGTAGCAGTTTTAAAAGCCTGGATCTATTCCAACCTCCCCATTGCTATTCATGACAAAAAAATAAATCCTCGTAAAAGGAAGAGGTACTTGTTCAAAGCACCACCTCTACAGAAGCAAGGCTAGACATAGGTCAAAGCCAGCTCAGATCGACCTCAGATGTTCTGTCCTTTGTTCCTAGAGTCCCTACGCTTACATTAATGTTGAGTGTATTAATATCTTTTCTGTTGCCATAACGGAACACCTGAGGCTTGGTAATTTATAAAGTAAAGAGGTTTATTTGGCTCAGGATGCTAATGACTGGAGAGGGTCAGAGCAACACGGTACCTACATCCTTGTGAGACTGTTATGGTCCTATCTTCACCTATAGAGATAGGAAAGGGAGACTGGAAGGACACATGAGTACCAACCACACTGAGTGGTTTCACTCTCTCACAACCTACCATGTTAACTTTCCCGGAGAGACGCAACCACATGTCCACTCACCCAGATGGGCACCAGTGACAACAAAGTGCAAATTCACGAACATCCGACGTGGTGACCCCGATAACTTCACTGAGCTTTCCAATAGGTCTAGACACCTACATTGCCTCCAAGCCCCGACCCGTCCATCCTAGGTGGAATCTGCATCATAGAATCCTGTTTTAAATTAACCTTTCATATATTCTAGCATTTCCCAATATCACTCACAGCTGGGGGAGGGGAACCTCAGGTGAAGGTCTCATGACCAACGGTTGGTCCCTTCCTCTATCTCCTAGGGAGTGTCAATAGCTCAGTTATCACTGCCAAAGACCTACTGAACACCATATCCTTCTGCTCTGGTTGCTATGGTTACTGAAGGCAAAGCCCAAGATGGCTGCTGCCTTACAACTTGGTCCCAGAGACAACTCTTAATCTGTAAGTAAGGGTGGAGCCTCCACAGCCCAGAGACCTCTCATTAGACCCTGCTTCTTAAAGGTGTCTGTGATTCAGCAATCTCACACAATAACCAAACTCACAGGAGCGTTCAGAGAATACTGTGAAGCCACAACAGACCTACAACACAGTCCTTGAAAATGTGAGTTCAGTGCAAGAGCGGATGCTCTCCTCAAGTCATGTGAAGGCACCTTGGAAATGAATTCTATGAAGCTTAAAATGTTGGACAAAAGGCTCTTCTAATTACATGGTTGTGCTTTGAATGAGAAGGCTTCTCTATAGGCTCATGTGTTTGAACATGTGGCCCCCAGGTGGTGTCTGTTTGGGATGGTTGTAGAACTTTAGGCAATAGAGACTAACTGGAGGAAGTGGTTCACTAAATACCCCCCCCAACCTCCCAAGCATTATAGTTGAGCCCCACTCTTCAGCTGTCTCCTTCCTAACTGCTGACCTGATAGGAGGTGCCAGGCTCAAGCTTTTGCTGCCACGCCCTCCCCTTCTGCTGCCACGCTTTCCCCGCCATGGTGGGTTTTACCCGCATTTTGAGCCAAAATATGTCCAATCCATCTTAAGTTGCTTTTGTCGGGATATTTTGTTTTAGCAACTCAGTCACTAACGCCATGCTGAGTTACCAGAACGAGTCCAAGAATTTCAAGCTCTAAGATGGAGAACGAGTCACTTCCCAGATCCCAAACAACCAGAACTTCGCTGGATAACAAGGCAAACGGATGCACTGCCCAGCTTGCAGACGTAAAGGCCCGTAAGCTGCTGGGTGCTCTCGGTAATGGGAGGTTCAGAATGCAGTTGATGGGTTAGTATCGTTTTTATTGTAAAAGCAAACTAAATTAAACTGATAGTTTTAATTAAATTTGAATCGGCTGTGATTTTACTCAGTTTTAGAGGCCACTTGAGACGCAAGTGTTGCACTTAAAAGCATAGGGTTGTAATTAGTGACATCTACATTTGTTATAATGGTTACTGCGCTTTATTGGATCTGTTCGGGAGTAAACGAAAGCTCAGCATATTCAGAGGGGGCATCTCAGGACAGGTCAGCCTGGGGAGCCTGTCGTATCTCTGTTTGAATGTTAGGCAACTATACAGGCCATGGAAAAGGGAGCTCTGTGGTTTTGTGGTCCAGCTACCAGCTAGACGCTTGGACTGCCTCAAGCTGGAATTATCTCTGGACACCGTGATTTAGTTTTCTGAACTCTAACTCTGAAGAGTTCAAATTCTGGGCACGCCAAGGCTTTGCTCAGTCTTCTCGTATACCTGGAAATCAGGTCTGTGCTTCGTGGGCTGGTACAGCAGTGGTCCCTTTAGGGGGTGATGGGGTTTAGAGGAAATGAAGGTGGACCTGCCCTGGTGGGATTGATAAGGAAAGATTATAATTGCTGTCTCTACCATTGTGACAGTGAAGACAGAAGGGATCTTCTGTCTCCCAGTTGGGATGATGGCTTCTGTAGGAACACTGCAACTGGATCTTATCCTTCTAGTCCTCAGATCATCAAGAGCTTGTCTTCTGTTGTGAAAGCAATCCAGCTTCCCAGAGCCTTTCATTTTAATTTTGGATCATCAAGTATCTGCTAATATGCTATGAAAATCAATGGAGCTAGTTGGCTACTCCAGTACATACTGAAGAGCAATGTCACCAATTTCCTGAAGAGGGCGTTGTCTCCTAGATTTAGTACTGTCCAGCCCAGGCAAGAGCAGACTCTTAACCAGCAGTTCTCAACCTGTGGGACTCCAACCTTTTGTGGCAGTTAAATGACCCTTTCACAGGGCTCGCCTAAGACCACCAGAAAACATATATATTTATATCATACTTCCTAATAGTAAGAAAATTTCAGGTATGAAGTAGCAACAAAAATAATGTTATGGTTGAGGGGGAGGTCACCACAGCATGAGGGATTATACTAAAGGGTCACAGCATTAGGAAGGTTGAGAACCACTGCTCTAAACTGTGGGTGGCCTGGACAGGGGTGAATGTAGAGTCTCGTTTTTGATGTTCAGTTCTTCAGGAGATGCCACCTTGCGTTCCATGATTTAGTTCAGTTTGGTCATAACCTATCTTGAGTTGTTAGCATTATCTTGATCTAGGCCAAGAAGGGCTAGCCTCTACTTCAGAAGCTTCCAGAACTTCTGACAAACTAGCTACTTACGAAGGGTTCCCATGACTCCTTTCTTGGGTTAGATTGTTTGATAGGGTAACTCACAGAACTCAGGAACATTTTCATTTGTATGTACTTATTTATTTAAAAAGTGCATAAAACAGCAATCGGACAGTGGATATTCTGTTCTCTTAGCAGGGGATGGTGTAGGGGATAAGGTGCAGTGTTTCCTTGCCTGCTCTGAGTGTATCACCCTCTCTATCTCTCTGTGACCAACATCTTGGACACTCTCTGAACCTTACAGCTCACAGGTTTTATGGAAGCCTCCTCACTAAGACATGGTGATTCTGAATTCCCTATCCCCGTTGTTTAAGAAAACCGGGGCTGTGGCTGAGACTTCTCTTTCCAGTTTAGTCTTTCTGGTGGTCCGTTCCCACAAGAAGCCCACCGAGAGCTCTCTCATTAGAACAGAAGGTATGTCTATCACCAGAAAGTCTCAGAGATCCAGGAAGTCTGCTGTAAACCAGACCTAACATCATACAGAGCATGAAAGGTTCTCTTAGTAATTTCAGCTTCCTTATGTGAGGAACTGGGGCAGAGACTAACTATATGCTTCTTCCGGAGAAGAATTAGCATACCAACTTTATGCTAATTCCTGAGGAAGACATAAGCAAGCTCCACTGTGAGAAGTTGGAGTTGAGTCAGTTCAGTCTAAAGGGGGATCCTCAGAAAGATCAGCCGGAGGCAAACGTGGAATCGTGTTCTTGGAGCGTCACCACTGTGTTCTGCATCCGTGGGTTTGTCCATTTGGTGTTACTCTTCTAAAAATTGTTTGATGAGAGTGAGATTAAAGTACAAATTAAATTTATACTCACCGAATACTACAGAATTATTTAGAAAAAAAAAGCAATTACATTTTTGTCCATTTAATGGACTTTCCAGAGACAACTATTTTACTGGAACTATTTATCCTGAAAAATCATTGATCCCTTTTATTTATCAGCGTAGTTGTAGGCATGCACCACCCTAATGAATTTTTTCTTTGCTCGCTATTTTGTTCTAAGTTCTAAAGGATTTCTCCACTTTCTTTTTAAATATTGAGCTCTTTCTTTTATGTGATATCCTATCCCCGTTTCATGGGTAGTTTGCTAGTGTCCTAAAAGATGAGTTATTTATGTATTTATTCATCTCTTTTTTGGTGTTGTCACATCTTGTTACTCATATTGCTTTTCTCTGGTAAGCTATAGGCATGTGAGTCTCTATCCATATGTAAAGGTAGTTGGGGACACTGTCAGCTGTGATGCTTACTCTCAATTGTTGACTCGATGGGCTACACGGTTACATGGGAGATGGGCCTCTGGACATGCCTTCGGGGGATTACCTTGAGTAGGTTAACTGAGGTGGAAAGACTTGCCCACTGTGGGTGGCACAATTCCCTGGGCTGGGGTTCTGAATTATATAAAAAGGAGAAAATTGGCTAAGTACAAGCATTCACTACTTTCTGTTTCTTGACTGTGGGTGTAAGGAGGCCAGCTGCTCGGGCTGTGACTTCCTACCATGTTGGACTGAGACCTTGAACTGGGAGGCAAAACAAGAGCTATGTTGCTTTTGTCAGGAATTCTGTCACAGCAAGGAAAAGACATCAGTTTTCTCCTAGGGACAGCAGGCAAGGATACCTTGCTTTGAAAGCCTTAATAGCACCGTACACTGTGTTTTGAAGTCTTATCTGTATCCAGATTGTGCCCTGGCATCCCCAATTTTCTCCACTTGTTCATTCTTTTATATGTGCAGTCTTTGTGGTGTTGCGTCTCTATGGTTATTTTGTTTCAGATAGGTGTCCACCTTTAGAATGTTCTGTGCACACAGGAAGGGAGTTGATTATTCTATGAAGAGAAGTTCAGTTGCCCTATCTACATTCATGTGTTGGAATTCACGGGGGCCAAAAGAAGCAAGATTCACCCTTTTAAGACAGAGCGGTTCAAACTTAGAATTTTTCAGGAGTGTGATATATGTTCTGACCAAACACAGCAGGGCTTAAGCACATCAGCTATTAATAAATAACATTTTCTGAGAAAACAAACTTTGATTTGCTGGCAGCACTGAGACTTGAGGCCCTGCTACAAGGTGAATTTTAAGGTTGAATCTGGCGAGACTGTCAGTATTGAACCCTGAGCTTTGATCAAACGAAAACAAGTCTCAAATATTTGGTTCTGACTCTGCCGTTTCAAGTGCATTGATGCGGAATCTGTAGAACCTGAGCCTACTTAATACCATTCAATCAAAGAAGCAGATGACGAAGACGGACCTTGGGTTCAATGAACATGGAAGCTACAGGAAAAAGTCAAGTTTGGTTTCTTTCCAATCAATGTAAATTCAATTATCCTTACTCCTAGTGTCAATTGGATCATGGAACATAGAACACCAATGTTAGAATTTTTAGACTTGACAAAAGCTTTAATAGTCAAAATGTGTTTAGGATCTTGACAGGGTCTTGTGGCTATCTTGGGACAATTCTTAATTGTACAGATGAAAGGGAAGGGAAGGGAAGGGAAGGGAAGGGAAGGGAAGGGAAGGGAAGGAAAAGGAAGGGAAGGGAAGGGAAGGGAAGGGAAGGGAAGGGAAGGAAAAGGAAGGGAAGGGAAGGGAAGGGAAGGGAAGGAAAAGGAAGGAAAGGAAAGGGAAGGGAAGGGAAGGGAAGGGAAGGGAAGGGAAGGGAAGGGAAGGGAAGGGAAGGGAAGGTACCTGGAGAGGGAAAAGCTGTGGATCTGGGTAGACTTGTATTTCCATTTTTACTGGCCTTGAGGTGAGATTGTGGTATCGGTTCATAGTCTGTCATTGTTGAGAGCCCCATTGGAACTGTAAGAGTCTGAGAACACAGGATGTTGGTACATGCTAGTTCTCCTTGCCCAGATCTTCATGCTATCCTTATATCTAAACACGTGGGGGTGACTTTGGACACATTGGGTCAGTTATTGGCAGAATTGGGACTAGAAGGAAGATACGAAATTGAAGATCCCACCCACAAGAGCCTCTCTGTCACACAGTGAAACACAGCTGCCCACAGGTTGGACAGGTTTCAGGATATGGGCCGAATCAGGAGGCAATCAACTTGGTGTTCTTTCTGCTGAGCCAACCCGAAGACCCTGGTCTCCTGGAGAAGACAGAAGAAGACATTTCACACTCATCTCTGTGACATCCTTCCTCCAAATTACTGAATTGTTTATTGCCACCTAGAATGAGGGAGTCTCTCAGTGGAATGTATGAGCATGTAAATTTTATGATAATGAGAAACATTTCCTCCTGAGCTACAATAGAACATCTGGAAGCATAAACCGCACATGGAAATGACTGAAGGGACCTCCCCCACCCAAGTAATTAAAGTTTGGTGGCAGAGATTTGTGGTAAGATGAAGAAATGCCTTTTCAAGTTACAGGATGGCAAAGTCTTGTGGTGAGGATGAGGGTGTTCTCCGGTGTGGATGTCTTGATGAGAGTAACACTCTCCACAGCTTTCCCTTGCAGTGACAACACACCTCAGAGAGGTTAAGAGGGAAGAGTTGTTTGGGCTCATCTTAACAGTCTTCATCCCATGGTTCCTTGGTTGGGAGGTGAGGTTGACTATCATATGGGAAGGGTACGGTAAAGCAAATTTACTTACTTAATGGTGTCATGGGGGAGACTCATGTGGTGGTGGGGGAGACAGAGACAGAGGCACAGAGAGACACAGACACAGAGACAGACACAGACACAGAGAAAGAACATAGAGATATTGTATACTCTTCTAGGGAGTGCAGGAAGTAGGCGGTAACAGACCTCGTCCAATGCCCACAGTTCCTACCACCAGTGATGTCACCAGATGAGGATCAAGCCTTCAGCTTAAGAACTCTGGAGCAGAGTCCAGATCCAAAGCATAGCAGGTATTCTTCTAGAACTCAAATTCTAAATTGTGGATTACTGATTAAAAAAAAAATTAAGTGAAGTAGGTGCCTGACACACTTCCTTTTGAAAGGTGGGGTCTCTGAGGGGACAAACTATTCAGGTGCTTCAAGACAATGCAGCAGTGATACTGTGCTGCTTCTGTTTCCAGTCTCTTAAATCACCTCTCCCAGGAGCTCAAGTCTCCCTGTGAACAGGCCAGAGATCCTGTGAAAAAAGGGGCTCCTAACGGGTCCACCGTTCTGGGCTACCCTCCAGACAAGAGAATGAAGAAGATGTGTTGGGAGTAGATCTTTCAGTCCTACCTGCCCCACCAAAGATCACAAGTGTCATACACAAACTGCCTAGCTGAGCCCTTTCCGATTTTCAGTCAAACAAAACTTCAGAACGAAATGATTATTTGAAGCTCTGAATTGTTTGGGGCACTTGCTTACCCAGCAGACGGTAACTGATGATCTGTCTGTCAGGTATGGGTCCTCTCTGGGTTCAAGTGCCAGCTGTGAAAACAGACTTCCCTGGGTTTGAAGCTTTCCTTGATGACTTGGAAGTCACATGACTTCAGGCAAAACACCTGTAATCTCTCTACAGGTAGTGCGAAGTGCTAGGAAGATCTAAGCACATTGATTTAGGTAAGAGGTTAAGTCCTTAAATCAGTTCTCAGTGTTCTAAGCAAGAACTTCTGAGGGCCTACCTACTGTGCCAAGTACCAGGCTCCAGAGAAACATCTATAATATTGGCAAAATAAGTCTCCCTTGCAGAGAATGCAAAGAGAGAGAGAGAGAGAGAGAGAGAGAGAGAGAGAGAGAGAGAGAGAGAGTTGTGTGTGTGTGTGTGTGTGTTTGTGTGTTGTGTGTGTGTGCCTGTAGAGTCTAAGAGAGTACATTGGGTCCCCTGAGCAGAGTTACAGGTAGTTATGAGCCACCGTACATGGTTTCTGGGAACTGAACTTGGGTCCCCTGGAAGAGCAGTGAGCACTGTGAGCCTTACTGCCATCTTTCCAGCCATTTTTTAAAAATACATTTTAGGAGTAGATGAAAATCAAGGGTTTACTGAGACTGAGGGTTTTCCTCGTGGGTGTGCATGTGCTTGTGTGTGTACATGCTTACATGCCTATCTTCGTGTGTGTGTGTGTGTGTGTGTGTGTGACTTTGTGCGTGTGCTCACACACGTGTATGTTTTTAGAGTGATGAAACCAAGGAATCACAGAACATTTTCCTCGCGGTTCTGGGCTCCTTTGACTGGCAGTTTTTGACTCCACCCCCAATGTAGCAATCTCTTTTGCTGGTAGAAGGTGATTTCCCTTCCTTTCCCATCAGTAAGGTTTGCAATAGTGTGCATTTCGGACTGAAATAAGAGAGCACACATGTTTGTGTTCTTATTTCTCCCAGGAAGTAGGAACAGGGAGAAAAAGAAAAATCTTCCAAATATGTTCCAAACATGCCAACAATAATTGTTCCCCGAGTGGAAACATTTCCTTTTGAAATGTCGCCAAAATTTTCTTCTGGTTTTCTTTTGAGTGCCAAGTTAATTAGCACCCCATTGGACCTTGCCGAAGCTCGGAATGCCTTTCAGTGTGCAGCTAACTTAGCCATGATGCACTGGACCTCACACCCTGCTACGGAACGTGAATCACCAGTGAGGGGCTATAGTCCATGAGGCAGGGAAGCTGTGTGGCTGGAGTCTTGATGCAGTCAATCAGATCACAGCGGCGGATAGGAAGGAAAGAACGGGCTGGATGGAGGATGGGCAGTAGCCCGCAGAGACACTACTCTGGGAACTGACACCCACCAGTTAGGCTCTACCTCCATATAGTACTACAACTTCCCACCATAGTATCTCAGCTGGGAAGTCACGTGCTCAAACATGAGTCTGTGGGGGACATGATAAGAGTGAAACTTTAAGGAACACTGTCTGTCTGTCTATCTATCTATCTATCTATCTATCTATGATGCAGAGTGCAGAGCCTTGTGTATCCCATGCTGGCATCAACCCACTATGTAACTGAGAATGTCTTTAACTCTTCTGATCCTCTTACTTCTGTCGCTGGAGTCCTGGGGTTACACATGTGTGTCGGCATAGACACCCTGTTTGTGTACAGCGAGGTCCACAAATAAGCACTGAAAACTAAGCCACACTGCTGGGCTCGAGGGAGACTTTATAAACATATGAGAGTCTTAAAGACAATTTAAAGACAGTGGATTTCCCTGGGAAGAGTTCTTATTTCTGACCCAATGGGTGTCTGTGGCCCAAATCCCAGTGACAACACACGTGACTGGAGCTGTTGGCTAAAGCCACTAAGTGACTGAGAAGGTTAACTGATTCTCCAGGTCACCCCACTCTGACTGACCATGCTGTCCAGCCTGATGTCTTTTTCCCATTAGAATAGATCAGAGACAATGATATCTTGCCTCTAATTAAATTCTCATTGTCGCCCAAGTGGTTGAAAGGGCGACTGCCTTCAACCTTTGAACTTGGTTTGTAGTACAAAACTTCAATTAGATAAAGGACAATAATTAGCAGATCTTTTATCTTTGGGTATAATTAAATCTTTACGAAGGGACGTTTTAATCAATGAGCTGTAATGACAAGTTCATAAATTAATTAATCCCACCAATGGAGGCTTGGCAGTAATCAATGAATCTTTACAGAGGTCTGGGGTGGGGAATAGAGCTGGGGGACCACAGAGGCTCTGTTTGGTTTGGTGTGAAGATTCTCATTTATTAGGGATTAGCTGGTTCAAAAGATGATCTCTTTATTTAAGGGGAAATCATTGAAAATATTAACTTTTAATGGAGGAAAAGCCTTCCGGGAAGTTTTGCTTTCAAACTTTCTTCTTAGAGTTCTCAACCCTGGTGCCGCTGTGCAAGGCCCACCCTTGTCCCATGCTCGCCTGACCGTGTGATCATTTAGTGGCTAGATTGTGTTAGAGAGAAACCAAAATGGATGTGGTCCACCATTAACTACTTCAAGTTTTTTCCTCTTCTAAACTGGAGCTGCTCATTGCTATGCTGTTAGTCATATTCAGCTCCCCGAGTATCTTTTATTAATAATACCTTATTGAAACTCAGGCAGGCTCATCTGTTTCTGTATTGCCCATCTTTATGTCATAGTACAAAGCTAGAACTGAATAGTTGCCAGA
The DNA here is from genome assembly GCF_021556685.1 of Rattus norvegicus. Taxonomy (NCBI): domain Eukaryota; kingdom Metazoa; phylum Chordata; class Mammalia; order Rodentia; family Muridae; genus Rattus; species Rattus norvegicus. The sequence goes on along the minus strand of NC_141552.1, from coordinate 59,601,872 downwards.
GACTAAGTGACCCATGGACTCCTACATAACCTACAAATGTGTATTTGGGTCTTCTTATTTAAATGTCTTCCAGCCCCTTTTCAAACCTTGGCATACTTTAAGCTCCAGAATTACCTCAATGCTGTTTATCAAGACCCTGAAGTAAATGTTTCCGATAGGGGACATTGGGTGTGCTATCCCCCTAATCAGGTTTATGACATTGGATTTTATCTCATCTATCCTGAGATAGGGGAGGAAGAAACGGTGATTTGGATGGGGAGTGTGGATAGAACTGGCTCATACAAAGGTCCTGTGGCAGAAGGGTGCCAAGTTCCTTCCAAGACCAGGCTGTAGTTCCTCAGGGCTTAGAGAGAGGGTGAAAGGGGTAGGCTGTGTGTTGAAGGCTGAGGCTAGGCAGACCATTGAGAGTTGAGAATATGATCTTAGCTTGTACCAATCATTCCCTAATCAAGAATCTTCCAGGATTTTACGTTCCTTTAGCTACAATCCTCAAGTTTAAGGGTGAGCCCTTAGTAACGTCTGTCAAGATGTGAGAGGTTCCAAAGGTGAGTTCGCCACAGGCGTCATTGCTCACCCCCACTATCACCTGAGGAGAGAGACTCATTGTGCGCAGCGCCATTGGGCAGCTCCGGGTTCCAGACTAAATAAAAAGGAGAAAGCAAGGTCAGCACCAACCTTCATCTCTCAGCTTCCTCCTTGTGGACGCCATGTGACCAGCTACCACATGCCTCTGCCACCAGAGCCGTCCCTGAAATGCTGGACCACGCCCTCACACTGGAAGCCAAAAGAAAATAGCTCCTCTCTCTCTGCCACAGCAATTACAGAAAATTAACTGAAACAATAGATATCGAGAGGGAAATAATGGATATGTCTTTGAGGAAGATAATTCTAATGTGAGTCGGGATAATTTGGTCTGTTTTTGAATCTTAGTCACTGATTGCTGTCCTCATGCAGGAGATTGGACCAAAGAGACACGAGCTTGAGATCAGGATCACCAGCTCTGAGATGGTTGGGAGCTTCCAGAACAAAATGGCTATGACGTCACACACATGGGGACCTTGTGATAGAAAACGATTGAAGGGGGCGGGAATTGGGAAATATTGCCCTGATTAGGCCCTGTTTTCTAAAAGAGATGAACCAAGGTGATTCTTTTAAAAAAAGAAAAATCAGCTGAAGTTATCCCAACTCCCTCTGAGAGGGTCTAAGGGAAAAGGTCTCAGAAGACTGACGTGAACGGCAGGGGTGACAGATCGGTGGATGAAATGCTTGCTGTGTGAACTCGGGCACCAGGCTGGGGATTCCCATCACCCAAGTAAGAGCCAGGTGTGGGTTTATATGTTTGTAGCTCCTGCTCTGGGGAAGCAGAGCCAGAAGGCTCCATGTCCAGTCAGAAACCCCGATCTCAAAACATAAGATAGTGAGTGAATGATCGGGGAAGATTTCTGTTATCAACTTCTGACCTCCAAACACACTCACAAAAGGGAAGGACAGGAAGAACGTAAGGGCAAAGCACACACACACCTATGCATGTAGGCATTCAGGTACGCACGCACGCAAGCACGCAAGCACGCACGCACGCATGCACGCACGCAAGCACGCACGCACTCATGCACGCACGCACGCACGCACGAACGCACGCATGCGCAAACACGTGTACAGTGGAGATGGGGCAGGGAGGAGCGGGAGGTAAGAGAAGGAGATGGAGAGGGAGGTAACTCTAGTGTGGAAGATGCCCCGTGGCCCCTCCACATCTGGTGGTAGAGTAAATAGATATTGAAGCCGGTTCTTTGAGAGTTCTTTTCGGAGTGTGGGTTTGCTTGGGGAGAGCATGCGGGTCTCCCTTTCTCAAGATGTTCTTAAAAATAACAATACTCATTTGAATGGGGCTCAGAGTCCCTGGCAGGGAGACATTGGGCTCTTGGAAATATTACTATTATTTCTAGAGCCAAATTTAGCGAGGACGGCCCTGCCTTTAATTACTGGTTGATGCTGAGCCGTACAGGCAAGTGATTATACGCACAATTAGTTGTTCCCACAAGTAGCCAATTATGCGAACGATTATTTAAGAAAATTGTGGTTCCTGCTAAGGGAACTTTTACATCATAGCCCCAGAATACATTTCTGTATAAAAATTCCTTTTATTGCATGTATTATTACTTTTTCCTATCCCTGGGCTGCTGGAGACACAGCCCTTGTGGCTCCCTTTGTGGAGAGAGAGGAATTTTCTGTGCGAAAAATCCAGACCTTTGGGGTACTCTGCGACTTGGCAAAGAGTGGGGTTGAGAGTTGGAAGCTCTCATAGGACAAATCTTGCACTAGAGACCCCGACTTCACCCTGTAGATGGAGCAGTTGACGAGGGGCCCATTTGGAGGCATATGAGTCCTGGGGCATAGCCATGTGAGGCCCCCCATTACCCTCCAAGCACTGGAACTAAAAATAGAAGGAGCCACAAACAGAGGATCATGGGTTGTCTGTCTTTGAAACCTCGATGAGGAGTGTGACTCCACCCACAACATGGTATTTCTACTGATTATTTGGGGATTTTATATAATGTAAAAAATCATACCCACTTCCCGGTCCTCCCTGGGCTACCTTCCGTCCTTGTGACCTCCCCAGAAAAAAGAAGAGAGAAAAACGACCAAGCCCAATTTGTGTTGCTCATACGTTCACTGGAGCATGGTCAAACTCCCGGTGGCCAGCACCTTCAAGAAAACAGAGTCTTGCCCCACCCCCAACCCCTGCCGGAAGTCATGAGCTATCAAGAGCTACACTTCAGCATCTCTATCATTGACTTCTCATCAAAGGCTTTCAGGCTGGACTGGCTTTTGGGGGGTGGGTGGGGGTGAGAGAGAGTAACATTTGTTACAAAAGTCTTCTGTGTCTCCCTCAACTGGGGTGTGACTTTGATAGCACATTGCTCTCCTCCAAGATCTAGTTTACATTTCTGATCTGTGGAACCTTAGCAGTATATACAGGTGTTGTTTTTGAGACAATGGGTGCATCTCCATCTGTCACAGGAGCCAGGGGACATTGGTATACCTTGTCAGAGTTCAATGAGGGTGTGCCTCTGTTAGCATTCAACTCAGTTACTGTACAACAAGAACATTTTCTGTTGTGGTCTAGCCTAATTAAATATTTACTCATTCGTTTTCTGTGTGCATGTGTCTGCATGGGTTTGTATGTAGCATGTATAAACAGGTTCCTGTGGAGGCCAGAGGGCATTAGATCCCCTGGAACTGGGGTTACAGATTGTGAGCCACCTCACTTGGGTGCTGGGAACTGAACTTGGATCCTGTGCCAGAGCAGAAAATGCTCTTAACTTTTGAGCTATCTGTCCAGCTCCCTCATTTGACCTAATTTTAAATAATGCTTCTAACTAGAATGTTATCTTCAGGTAATTTTTGAAGATCAATACACGGATATGGTTATTTCTGAGAATTTATTCATCTTACAATAAAGCAAATTAATTTTCATTCTTTGTCCTCAAAACTATAACCTATTTCTTCTTTCCTGACATTTCCACCCAAGAGGCAAAGTCTGGTACTTGCTTTAATTTTCTGTCCCTTTGTGAAAACAAACAAAACCAAGACCTTTGCGCCTATGCCTTACCTGTGTGTTTGTTGACACATTTGCCAAGATTGAAGACTCCGGGTGCTACTACTTGAAGTGGAGAGAGGACAATAATGAATGATACCCCACTCCTTGAGCTACTGCTAGACAGGCACACTCCAAGGATGACTTAAATGATATATCTTAATATCCTTGTCATTCTTGCTTCTTTTGTAGGAAGCCATAGCTTTTTACTTGAATTTCTCTGTATTTGATTCTCTTGTTTTTTTGTAGCCGTACTTCAGCTTCTCAGTCAGCAGCAGAAGGGCCAGCATTGACGTCACTGCTCTTAAGGAGAGCTGTGGCTTTCTGTCTTGTGGAAGTCACCACCTTATGAGTCACCTGCAGGATTCCCAGCACCTGTGTCCCGAGAGTCTGTCTCACAGTGTGTCTGCTTAGGCAGGCAACTGTTGAGCCAGGATGGAGAGCTGCTCCCCACAAGCAGCTTGCACACATCTGGTAGAGGGGTTGGTTTTCCAGGTTTAGATTTTATGCTTTTGAACAATGGAGTCCACCATGAAAGAAGAAGAGCTCTCAACCCACCCTAAGAAGAGAAACTCTGGATGGTATCCCCCAGCACGTCGTATTTGTCAAACATTTCCATTTTGTTTTAGAGCTTGGCCATAGATGGAAACATTTGGTTGGCTCAGTTCTGCAGGGTTTAGGATACCCATCTTCTCGCTGCTCTGAAAATTTATGGAGAAAGGGGAGAAAAGCCCCACCCAGATTTTCCAAGACTATCTCATATTTCTCCCACCAGGCATTTCTGCAAATGTATCACTACCTTTTGAAGTGAAGAGGTCTACACATTAGCACATGGAAACAAAATCAGAGACAGTGATGGTTTGTATCTACTCGGCCCAGGGAGTGGCACTATTAGGAGGTGTGGCCCTGTTGGAGTAGGTGTGTCATTCTGGGTGTGGGCTTTTAGACCCTCACCCTAGCTGCCTGGAACTCAGTCTTCCACTAGCAGCCTTCAGATGAAGATGTAGAACTCTCAGCTCCTCCTACACCATGCCTGCCTTGATGATAATGGACTGAACCTCTGAACCTGTAAGCCAGCCCCAATTACAAGTTGTCCTTATAAGAGTTGCCTCAGTCATGGTGTCTGCTCACAGCAGTAAAACTGTAACTATGACAGAGATGTAAAGTAAATTGTCCAGAATTAAAAAGAAACTAACAGAACACAGTTGCGTTTTAATGCCTCTCCTCTCTCTGCCTTGCGTGCATTCGTGCATGCATGCGTGCGCATGTGCTGGCGGAGTCCCTGGGAGCTAGAGTTACAGGTCTCTGGGAGCCTCCTAGTGTAGATGAAGAAAAGCAACCAAACTCCAATCTTCTGCAAAACGGCACATACTTGCAACCACAGAAACATCTCTCCAGCCCCCATTTTTCTTGATCTGTCTCTTCGTACAGATTCCCTGGTGCTGGTCCTGTCTTCTCTGACCACTAACTTTCTGGGTACTCCCCTCTCACATTTCGTGCATTTAGAAATTTTTATCTCAACATCCATGCTTAGCAAAACTATTCCTGCAAATGATGTGTAAAACTATTCCGAAGAATTCCTGTAGTTTTTAACCCATCTTCAGTAGGTTAACATCCTCTGTAACCATAGAATGGGTCCCAAGTCCACCATGTCAGTAACTGAATACCTGATCTTCAGGTCATAGTCACATGTCTCCAAGTAGCCAATCAGATCTCATTTCTCTTCCAGCTTCCAGTCCAGAATTTCATATTGCTCTCAGCTACTTAGGGTCTTCTCATTCTTCCACGATTCTTTTCCTTTTTTTTTTTTTTTTTTGACCTTGATAGATGTGAAGAGTACCAAACAGTTATTTTGGCTCTTTAGCGTGGGTTTCTGTTACATCTGCACTGCACTGAGTGAAGATAGTCAAGGAGAGGGAATCAGAAGAGAGATGTGGGTCCCAGTCAGTGCAGTGTCTCAGAGGGCATGCACCTTGTTGTTATGAGGTCAATTCTCTTTTTAAAATTCCAATTGCATTATTTATTTATCCTTCTTATCAAACATAGATTCTTTTCTCATACAGTACAGTCTGAATACAGTTTCCCCTCCCTCTACTTCCCCCCCCAGTTCCTCATCATCTCTTCTCCTATCTGGATTCATTCCCTCTCTGTCCCCCATTAGAAAAGAACGGGCTTCTGAGAGACAACAACAAAATAAAATATAATAAGATAAAGCAAAACACTGAAGTTGGATAAGGCAAGCTTACGGTAAAACAAAAGATCCCTAAGAGAAGCTACAGGAACCAGAGACCCAGTCCTCCACACATTCAGGAGCCCCATCCAAGTCCTAAACTGAAATGTATATGTGCAGAGGACCTGATGCAGGCCCACGGAGGCCCTGTGCTTGCTGCTCCAGTCTCTGTTGAGCTCATATGAGCTTCGCCTAGTTGTTTCAGAGGGCCTTGTTTCCTGTCATCCATGCTGTGAGGTTAATTCTTCTTTTTGGGCAGAGGAAGCTTCAGCTGTTTGTCAAGTTCAGACTTACCCTTTCCTCTGGATAATTAATAATTATGCCAAGGAGAGAGTCTGGGAATGTTAACATCCTACACAGCCATTGTATAGCTTTGCAATTATGCAAATACCATTTTTTGCCTAGCACCGCCCTCTACTAATTCCAGCATCTGTGATTGATTCTCCACTTGCTTTTTAAACCAGAAAGCTCCCCAGGGCTTGGCCCGTGCCTCTCTTACCCCTGCCAGTCTCCAGGGGAACTTGTGCACACTGTGGCTCTCAGGTACCATCTGAAGCCTGTACTCCTGAAGTCACCTTTCTCTCTCAGCTTTCTCTTCTGAGGGTGTCCCATGGGCCCATCGCTGACCCTTCTTGTGATCACTATGAAACTCATCTTGTGACCCTGATGCATGGTTTCTCCTGTCATAGTTGGGGGGCTTGTGGGCTCGCATGGGCACTTCCAGGTTCTTGCATCACAAAATGAAGAAGGTACCAGGGACATCTAGTTAGCAATAGAAAGGGACCGTTTATTAAGAAATTGAAAGAGGAGTAAGCTTAATGCTACCATGACCCTGTATAGATCATTTGCATAGCATCTCTTCCCCCTTCCCACATGTGTATAGCGCAGGCTTTTTCTTGGCATGCCTCTGTTACATAAAACCTAAGTGGGGAAGGTTTTCCAATCCTCAGTCAACTGACTTCTTTTGCAAGTTATTCCTGATGCCCCTCTTTTTTGTGGTCCCTGTTCTCCTGCCACACTTCCAACCTTCTCCTTCAGCTTGCCTCTTCAGTGATCACACCCACTTACTCACGTTAGAAAGCTGAAATGTGCCCTCTCAACAGCTTTCTTACCCTTACTACCTACAGTCTATTAACCAATAGTATCCTTTGAATTGCTTTTAAACTTCTCAACTCTGTTCATGTCCGCAGCCAGTTTCCTAGTCCAATGTACAGATATCTTTAGTCTGGAAAATTGCTTTGTTCTTGAAGCTGGTCCCTCAGCTCCAGGTATTTCTCTCTGTGTTTTCTATAGAGCATCCAGTAGGACTGTACCTCTCTCCCACTCTTTAGTGTTACCTGGGAAGAAGGAACCTCAGTTGAAGAATTTCCTTGGTCAAATGTAGGCCGTGTCCATGTCCGTAAGAGATTGTCTTGACTGGTGTGGGGAGACCCAGTCCACTGTGGGTGGCACCATTCCCTAGGCAGGCGGGCCTGGGTTATATAAGAAACTAAACTGAGGGAGCCAGGGAGCAAGTCAGCAAGAAGTGTCTGCTTCAGTTCCTGCTCTAGTTTCTGCCCTGACTACTCTCAGGGATGGAATGTGAACGGGGAGGACAAAACGAAATACATCCTTTTTCTGCTGCTTTTGGTGAAGGTGTTGATCACAGAAATGGAAAAGAAAACCAGAACACTTAGTAAGTGTTTAGTGACCTAGCCCTACAATTACAAATATAGTGTACCCATCATGAACAGTTTGCTAGTTTTATAGCAGAGAAATGAATGAACAAATGAGCAGCAGGAGAAGGAATGGGATAAATACAGAAGTTTCCGAGGTCATTAGCTCCAGTATCATCTTGCCTAGGACTGGGATGAACAGGGAGAAGTGAGGACCTGAATTCATGTATAGTGTTTGAGGGACAACCTGAATTGCTCAATAATGGAGATAATACATTTTTAAAGAAATCATCGACACAACAGTCAACGATAATGTAAAACAGAAAAAGCTACTGGTCCAAAACATACAGGAAATCCGGGACTCGATGAGAAGATCAAACCTAAGGATAATAGGTATAGAAGAGAGTGAAGACTCCCAGCTCAAAGGACCAGTAAATATCTTCAACAAAATCATAGAAGAAAACCTCCCTAACCTAAAGAAAGAGATGCCCATAAACATACAAGAAGCCTACAGAACTCCAAATAGATTGGACCAGAAAACAAACTCCTCCAATCATATAATAGTCAAAACACCAAATGCACAAAATAAAGAATATTAAAAGCAGTAAGGAAAAAGGTCAAGTAACATATAAAGGCAGACCTATCAGAATCACACCAGACTTCTCACCAGAGACTATGAAAGCCAGAAGATCCTGGATAGATGTCATACAGACCCTAAGAGAACACAAGTGCCAGCCCAGGTTACTGTATCCTGCAAAACTCTCAATTAACAAAGATGGAGAAACCAAGATATTCCATGACAAAACCAAATTTACACAATATCTTTCTACAAATCCAGTGCTACAAAGGATAATAAATGGTAAAGCCCAACATAAGGAGGCAAGCTACACCCTAGAAAAAGCAAAAAACTAATCGTCTTGGCAACAAAAGAAAGAAGAAAAGCACACAAACAGTCTCACATCCAAATATGAATATAACAGGAAGCAATGATCACTATTCCTTAATATCTCTCAACATCAATGGTCTCAACTCTCCAATAAAAAGACATAGATTAACAAACTGGATACGCAGTGAGGACCCTGCATTCTGCTGCCTACAGGAAACACACCTCAGAGACAGACACTACCTCAGAGTGAAAGGCTGGAAAACAACTTTCCAAGCAAATGGTCTGAAGAAGCAAGCTGGAGTAGCCATTCTAATATCGAATAAAATCGATTTTCAACTAAAAGTCATCAAAAAAGATGAGGAAGGACACTTCATATTCATCAAAGGAAAAATCCACCAAGATGAACTCTCAATCCTAAATATCTATGCCCCAAATACAAGGGCACCTACATACGTAAAAGAAACCTTACTACAGCTCAAAACACACATTGCACCTCACACAATAATAGTAGGAGATTTCAACACCCCACTCTCATCAATGGACAGATCATGGAAACAGAAATTAAACAGAGACAGACACACTAAGAGAAGTCATGAACCAAATGGACTTAACAGATATTTATAGAACATTCTATCCTAAAGCAAAAGGATATACCTTCTTCTCAGCTCCTCATGGTACGTTCTCCAAAATTGACCATATAATTGGTCACAGGTCTCATCAGATACAGAAAGATAGAAATAATTCCATGCGTCCTATCAGACCACCACGGCCTAAAGCTGGTCTTCAATAACAATAAGGGAAGAACGCCCACATATACATGGAAATTGAACAATGCTCTACTCAATGATAACCTGGTCAAGGAAGAAATAAAGAAGGAAATTAAAGACTTCTTAGAATTTAATGAAAATGAAGGTACAACATACCCAAACTTATGGGACACAATGAAAGCTGTGCTAAGAGGAAAACTCATACCTCTGAGTGCCTGCAGAAAGAAACAGGAGAGAGCATATATCAGCAGCTTGACAGCACACCTAAAAGCTCTAGAACAAAAAGAAGCAAACACAGCCAGGAGGAGTAGAAGGCAGAAAATAATCAAACTCAGAGCTGAAATCAACCAAGTAGAAACAAAAAGGACCATAGAAAGAATCAACAGAACCAAAAGTTGGTTCTTTGAGAAAATCAACAAGATAGGTAAACCCTTATTTTATTTTTAATTATGTTTATATGTGTGTGAGTGTAACGTATATATGGTACCTGAGGAAGTCACAAGAGGACGTTCGATCCCCTGTAGATGCAGTTACAGGAATTCTGAGCTGTCCAACCTGAGTGATGGGAGCTGAAGTAATGTTCTCTAGAAGAGTAGCAAGTGTTTTTACCCATTGAGCCATTTTTCTTGTTTACATCGGAGGTATATTTTTAATATTTCAATTATTTTTATGTCAAATATATTTAAATTAAATATATAGGTATATATTTATAAAAGATACAAATATTTAAAATATATTTTCAAATGTTTAATCACAATTATTAATACACTAAATGTTTAAAAATATTTTTGATACTCTAACGCAATATTAAAAATAAAAATTCGTGTAAAACCTCACACTAAATGAAGTAGACACGTTGAGAGGGAAGCAAGAACATTATTAGCAGTGTACCATCCCTGGCCTTTTCACTGCTAACAGGAGAATTAATTCATCAGATTGGAGAGACTTAGAGCAGGACTTCCCAAGCAGTCGGAGAGTGTGGTTTTTGTGCTCTCAGGGGGGCCTTGGCTGATGGAAGCACTCTGAGGTGCCATCGTTGAGGAGAAGTGTACACTAGCAGCATCTAGTTGGTCAGGACCAAGGATGCCTGTAATGCTTTTTGGTGCCATGACAGCGTCTGGCTCAGAGGAAGCTCTGCTTGAGGGTATGGAACTGCCTTCAAGAGAGGTGTTTCTGTACCTTCTCACCTATATCTACACCAGGAAGATTAGCAGAATGGTAGGTGATCATTATCATTGCAACAGGAGCAGGGGCAAGCTTTTATCCCATTCCATTGACATATGCCACGCTAGGGGTCGGGTGGGCTAACTGAGGAACAGTGGCTGGGCTTCCAGAAGGATGAGACAGACCTTGACCCTCATTCTCAGTGAGCTGGGAGCCTGTCTCAGAGAAGGACGCTGAGAAACCGCTCCCACAGGACACCCTTTCAGAGGCCACCGTTTACATCTTTCTTAGGAGCATGGTGTGGTTGGCCAGGATGGTTCCCCAGAGGTGGAAGCTCCCCTTGGTCATTCCTGGTTATTGCCTGGCTTGTCACACCCTTTTTGAGTTTCCAGAACCATCTCCTCTCCTTGTTTCAGGAGAAGAAACTGACTCACCCCATTCCTGGTCTCAAAGAAACTGCCTCTCTGTGCCTGCTCCCTTGTCCTTATCTAAACCTTTGTGTCATTGTCACCAGGCTTCATTCTGGATTGAATTTCCTTGGTGCTAGTTACCTGACAAATGAAGCCCTCTCCCAAGTCATGCCACACCCTCTAATTTCTTCCTCTCAATACCTACGTGCTGGGCTGGCTATCTTGTGCCAGTGAATCTGACGACCAATTTTCTTCCGTCATCTCCTCCCCTCTTGTGTTTCTCCCTTTCTCTTGCTCTTCCTCCCTCTCTTTTTCTCTTCCTCTCTCTTTCCCTCCCTCCCTTCCTCCTCCTCTCCCTCCCTCCACCCCTCCCTTTCTCTTTCCTTCCTCCTTCCCCCTCTCTCCCTCCCCCTATCCCTCTGTATCTGTCTCCCCCTCTCTCTCCTCCTCCCTCTGTCCCTTTGTCTCTCCCTTTCTCCTCCCTTCCTTTCTCTTTCCTTTCTCCTTCCCTCCTCCTGTCTCTCTGATTCTCTCTCCCTCTCTCCATCCCCCTCTCTCCTCCTTCCCTCCATCCCTTCCTCTGTCCCTTTGTCCCTTTGTCTCTTTCTTCTCTCACATCCCTCCCTCCCTCCCTCCCTCCCTCCCTCCCTCCCTCCCTCCCTGTCTTTCCCTCTCTCCTCCCTCCTCTCTTTCCTCCTTCCTCCATCCCCCCTTTCTTTTCACAGTGCTGGGGACTGAACCCAGGGCTCCTCTAATTCTTTCTCTGTTCGCCCTATATAGTTTTATTACTTCTCTCTCACTTTCTGACTGAACGGAGCTCTCCATACCACAGCACACAGCCGTGTGCAGGGCGCTGTCACCCTGGCAGCCTTTGCTTTATTATCTATTGAACCAAAGTCAGAGTCCTCTAGCCTCAGACCTCACAGGGCAGCCGCAGCCACCATAAGGGATCATGAACTCCAGAGTTCTGTGGACTGTGAAGTGCTTGGCCAAGCAAAGCTCCCCCACGTTGACACCAGCTGTCACCTCTGCTCTCAGAAGTCCTCCTCATGAATCCTTAGTGCTGCAGGAAGGAAGCGGCCACTCTTAGATATGGAAGAAAGCTGATCCCAGCATGCATCACTTTGGTGTATAGAGGCTGTTTTGATTGGCCGGCTCTAGCCGGACAGAAACCCTCGTATGTAGAAGCTTTTCAGTCACGTCTCCTTTGGTGTCTGACAGCACCAAGTGGCGGAGTAGGCAGGTAGGGGCGGCCACACTATTATTGTAGTCCCTGTGTCTGCTTTCGGTATGAGAATCCACAGCCTTTGACAGTAGCCGTTGTTACAGTGCTCAGCTTGAGATCTGAGACACTTGGCCCCGAAGACTTGACAAGTCTCCAGAGTTTTCTGATGATGAGAGGGCTTGCACGTCTTTCTTTCTGGTTCCTCACTGACTTCCCCAGCTCTGTTCTCTCCTAGTCCATTTGTGCGACCCTTCCTCTTGTCCGGGCAGCTCTCAAACTTCCCAACAGTTTCTTCAGTTGTTACTGCCTGTTCTGGAACAACTCAGGCTACCCACCTCTGACTGACTAGCACACACAGGATCTGGGCTCTGGGTACCACTTGGCCCATTCAGGGGAGCAGGACCCTGGCAAGTGTATGGGACTCCCTGGTAAGACCAGTGATAGCTGGGATGGCGGTGCATTCAAGCCTGTGAGTACTAAGGATGGGTTTGAATCCTCTAAGGTTAGGAGGTCTGTTCTTCATTGAGACTTTGCATCTATTGCTTTTTCTGCTGCCAGGCAATGCTTGCTCCATGAAGTAGGGATGGGGATGAGAACCTAAATGGCAGTAACCAGCTGTTTCAGAACCCAACATTGGAATCAGTAACCTGACTGGCAACAGCTGGGACCACTGGATCTCCTCAGCTGTCAGACATCTAACAATGCTTTGGGGATAGGAAGCCAGGGACTACAGAATGCCTACTAGAATGTTCTGGTAGCTCAGGTAGGGAATAGAAAGAGCTGTGTCAGGACAGGGAGAGTGTTGCTAGCCACTGTTGGGATTCTCAGGGTGGAACAGAGGTTGGTTGAGCTGTCAAGACACAGTGATGGCGGCTACCTGGGTGATCTAGGCAGGTGACTACAGGCCTTCCTCGCCTGTTTCATATTTTGAGCTCAGCCTATACCGACAGCCCCAGTGCAGAGGAAAGACCACTCTAGCCCAGTCTATTAGGTTAAATGTCACAGCCTCAGGCAAGGCAGGTCAGCCTCTCAGGCTCCTTATCAGTTCACATCGTCTTGCCTATCGTACTGATCACAGTCACGAAGGCTCGTGCTTTGAACCAACCACAGCATTGCCACCAGTCCTAGCCATCCCTGTTCACCAGGGAAGGTACTATCCTTCCGGCCCAGAAAGACCTGTGATTATAAAACCCTAGCACAAACTGATTCAAACTCATGCTTCCAGGAACCCAGAACAATCAGCCAAAGTCTTGTGCTTAACTATGGCCAGGTATATCTAGGGAGGGTTCAAGATGGCTGGCACAGGCTTGAGGATGGTTGGGATGTCTGGCTGATGAGCTTTCTTTGTGCTCAAGGCTCTCCAGGTAGACTAGAATCCAGTAGCTACTAAGTCAGGACTCTGATTCCCCCATTGCCATGCCTTTGCTCATTTGTAGAAAGTTGAGCATAAGATGATTACAAAATGCATGTATAGAGCATGTCATGAACACTGAATGATGATTCTTAACAGTGCTTTACTCTGCCCATGTCTGGGGAGAGTTGGGCCCCCTCGTCCCTCTTAAGGCTGTATCTTGGAAACTGTGCATGCCTTTTCCATGCACTGCATCAGAGTTGCAGAGGGGCAGAGCTCTGGGCATTCATGCATCCATCAGGCATTTACTGAGCATCCTGAGTGGATTGGTCCATGGTCGTGTTTATATAAGCTAAATGCAGGCCAGGTGGCTTAAAACGCTTTTATAGTGGAAGCTGGGACGTTCAAGATCAAGGTTTGGCCTGCTTCATTTTTTGGTGTGAGCCTCTTATCCTGGCATACACATGACCACCTTCTTGATACACACTTGTGGTGGAGAAAGACAGGATTCTTGTCTCTTGTTTCTTCTGTTTCTCCTTCTCCTTCTCCTCCTCCTTCTCCTCTTCCCCTTCCTCCTCTTCCTCCTTCCTTTTCTTTCTCCTCTTTCTCCTCCTCCTCTTCTTCCTCCTCCTCCTCCTCCTCCTCCTCCTCCTCCTCCTCCTCCTCCCCCTTCCTTATCATAAGAGCACAAGTCCCATCTTTCATGGGGGGGGGAGGTTTACTCCAGACCATACCTAATGCTAATTAGCTTCTAAAATGCATCGTGCTTATGACTTCACCCTAGGGTTTAGCCAGGGCTTCTTGAGATGCTTAGCAATAGCACTTCCAGATTGGTTACCTCGTGTGAGTGCCGGTGTCTTCAGAGGCCAGAGGCATGAGATCCCCTTGGAACACCGTGTACTCACAACCTGTGAGGCGGCTTTACAATCTCAAGTATCTGTGTTGTAAGAGGCACCCCATGTGTGTCCAATGCAAATGTATCGCCGTATGAAACAGAGTGTGAGGCTGGGGGACATCGGCCTGCATTCTGCACTTGACTCTAGGCCTTCTACATGTAAGTGACCCAGTCCAGGGTAGGTGCATTTGTCTCTGGGGACTCAGCTTGGTCATCTGCAAGGTGCAGACGATAACTGGATTTTATTTCCCTTTATTTCTTTAGGGGATTGCTGCAAGGGCTCATCTGAAGTGATCATTCAGTGATCTATTATTATTGTTTTAATTAATTAATTTTTTTTGGTTCTTTTTTTTTTTCGGAGCTGGGGACCGAACCCAGGGCCTTGTGCTTCCTAGGCGAGCGCTCTACCACTGAGCTAAATCCCCAGCCCCTAATTAATTAATTATTAACTATTCATTAATGCATGCATAACGACAGGCAAATATTAGCTACCTTTATTCGTTTTAAAATGATTTGCAGTTAGCCAGCAAAATAATGAATTTCGTCTTGATAGTTTCTCTGTGTGAATGCACGTTTGTGTACAAGTGTTCAAGTGCACTTCTGGATGACCAAGCTGCCATTTCCTGGTAGTGATTTTGGAAGTGCATATATATGTATGTGCATGCACACGTGGAGGCCAGAAGTCAGACTTCAGTGTCCTTCCTCAGGATGCCAACCATCTTGGGTTTGAGCTAGTTTCTCTAACTTGTCCTGAAATTGCTTGATTCAGCTTGGCTGACTGGCTCGTGAGCCCCGGGAGCCTCCGTATCCCCAATGCTAGGATTACAAGCTTGTGCCACCATGTTTGAGTTCTGGGCATTGAACTCGGGTCCTTGTGCTCATGTGGCAAGCACTTTACTGGCCGAGCCTTCTCTCCAGCCCAATGACGAGGCTCTCATTCGTTGTGTCTATCCACTCACCTGCCATTATCTTCTCTTGATCCCTTACTTGACGTTTGCCAACAACAGCATAGCAAAAGATTTTTCTTTCCCTTTGCTTGGCCTTGTAACCACCATCGTGTTCTCATAGACACCAAAAGGACCTTCACTGGGAATTCGAAGGCAGGTACATCATGCAAAGTAAACAAGACTCTGCCCTTTCCAGGATGACCCACTAGACGGGATGGAAGAGGGAAAGGCTTTGCGTCCCCTTTGGTCCTGTCAATAAACAGCTCAGCCCACCTTCCTTTTTCGTAAGCCCTTTAAACTTCTTTGGCTAAGTTAACTTTGTATCCCCAGGAGACAATGGGCCAGGAGAGTGGCTCATCTCTCCTAGTGCCACCAGGTGGCGATGTTTCCTTTGTCATGGTCCAACATGTCCCAACTTTTCTTCCTGGTTTCAGTCTCTAGTATCCTTCTGTCAGGCATCTTTCTCTACTAAGTCAAAGGGCTCCGGTGTTCCCATCTTTAGGGTGTGAGTGGAATATCACTAGTTTCTCTGCAGTAGTCTAACATCCCTGTTAGAAATATAGAAAATGCATTGAGAATTGGCCCAGGGAAAGGGTCTTTCCTCACTTTTGGATGACCAAGCTGTCATTTCCTGGCAGTGATTTTGGAGAGTGGTGTCCTGGGCCCACATACAATTCTAACAATTGGGACGTGAGCTCCACCTGGCTTCCATGTCTATCATCTTGCTTCCTTACCTAAAGTCCCACAGAATGAAACCCCAACAGTCAGTGTTTAGAATAAAAGTGCACACCCCCCTCCCCATGGTGTGTATGATGTGGGAAATTTGAGGGATGCCTTTGAGTTCAATAGAACCATTTTCCCTTGTTGGTGAGCTTTGACTTAGGGACTTGAGATCCTGGAAAACCCAATAGCCTCCAAAGCCACCCTGAACCAGTGACTTTAGGTTCTTGTCTTGTGAGTTATAAGAAATCCGTAGACCATGGAAGGTAAGTTTTGGAGAAAAGTTTACTATATATTCAGAAGAGAGAAGAAGCATAAGCAAGAGGGAGAGTGAGTGAGTGAGCGAGAGAGCAAGGGAGAGGAGAGGAGAGGACAGAGAGAGAGAGAGAGAGAGAGAGAGAGAGAGAGAGAGAGAGAGAGAGAGAGAGAACAGTTTCTGTACAGCAAGATTGGGTCTCTGGGGATGGAATGCCATGGAGGTGCTCATCCAGAACTTGGACAAGGCATGTCGGGAGATAAGCTGGTCAGTTTCTGGTCCAGCCTGCTCACCTGAGTTTCAGTGCTGTCGGCATGTATAGCTTCCAGGTAAGAGAAAGAGAGAACAGGGAATGGGAAGCCCAAGCTCTTTTTCTGATGTTCTCGGTCTCCAGAAAAGACCTTCTCAGGGTCACTGTTCTGGAGCCCTGCCCCTCCCGATCTGTTCCTAGCTCCTTTTCTCATCAGTGTTTAAAGAGAATTGGCAGAAACTCTATGAGCAAAAGTACCTGGTTCACCACCAAGATATGACGTTGATAGCATCCAAACAGAGCCTCCTCTAAAGGCAAGGTTTCCCTAAGACTCAGCCTGATATTGAACAAGAACAGCGGCGTTTCTCAATAACAACGCATTTCTCAGTGCCTGCTCTGTAGACCAAGCTATTCTCTTCCTGAGCTGGCCTTTTTCTCTCTCATCCACTGCCTAGATCCCCACACATATCTGCACAGATGTTACCTGTCATTCAGCCAGTAAGTCAACAAAGGAATCAATGAGGCATCAGCACCGTGGGGATGAGCACTGGCACCACCATTTATTCACTTTGTAATCTGAGTAGTTATTTCATTGGCTGGGCCTCAACTTGCCTCATCCATACAATGGGAACACCAAAATGTACAAATCGGGCTTCTATGACATATAAATGAGATATGGTGTGTCAGGCACTTGAAGCAATGTCCGACATAATTAAAGAGGAACCTTCATTACAAGAGTACAAAGGACTTAAGTTAACCAGCCTTGTTGAATGACCTCCAGAAAGAAGGGAAAAGATGAAGGGAGATCCAGAATTGAGTAGGAGGATTCTATAGAGATAAACCTCATTCAGAGTACAGCAATGACGGCGGACTTCACAAGTTCACCCAGACGCCAGTGGTGATGCTGGGATGACATTCTTGAGTGTGACCCTAAGGGAAAGGCATTGTAGCCTCAAGGTACGCATGGATGTGCAGTACAAGTAGGCATATCGTTCTCTCTATCTTCCCCATCTACACTCTTTGATCTGGACAGCGAGAATGAATTACCAGTCAGTGTCACAGAGGCAGAATCTTCTTGTCCTTCTCCCAGGCTTTTGCCTCTTCTTAGGAATTTCTCCCGTCTCTCAGGGAGGCCATGCTTATTCTCCAACGCCCTTCTCCTCTGAGGCGTCCCAGAGCCCTGACAACCCATTGCTGCTGCTTCTTTGCATGGCCTTTGTATGGCCTTAAGTGTGAGTAGCTTTTCAAAAATCATATAAACATGGTTGTTTTCGAACCCGCAGAGACTCGCCTGCTTCTGTGCCCCTCCACACACCAAAATGCCAAGGCCGAAGGTGTGTACTGCCAGGCCAGGTCTGGTGTGAACCACACCCAGGGCTAAAGGGACCACCAGGCCTGGTGTGAATCGCCCCAGTTGTCTTAGCCTCTTTACCCTAGTCCTGGCCCCACTGCATAAAAGGGTTTGCAGAATTCAATCATATGACGGAGTGGTGACTTTTCTCACTGTCTTGACCAAACATGCAGCAAGGCTCAGTTTAATGATGGAAGGCACATTTCGGCTCACAGTTTAAGAGGACCTGAAGACGAGATGTCAGGGGTTCATCGCTGTGGTGAAGCTGGGACTTTTCACATCTTCAAATCTGGGCAGAACAGGAGAGGGGAGAGAATCTTACTTTCTGTCTTATCCCCTTTGTTGATTCTGTGGCCTTAGTCTGTGGATGACGCCACCCACATTTGGGTGGGGCACACCCTCACAGATGTGCCCAGAGGTGTGTGTCTCCCAGGTGATTCTAGATCCTGTCAAGTTGTCAATGAAGACTATGCAAGGGAAAAACAGTACAAACAAGAACATTTTTTAAATAAAAATAATAAATGTGCTTTCATGTGGAGATGTATCCATATAAGTCCAGCTCCTGGGAAGGGAAGGGAGAAAGATCAGAAGTTCAAGGCCAGCCTGAGATACGTGAGACCCAAGGCAATAAATATAGGCTCTATTCACCTAATGCTGGCCCTCAGAGCATTTTTGGAAAGAGGAAACATGGACCACAATCTATTTGGAATAGAGACTTCTAGAATTTTCATCAATTGCATTTTTGCACGTCTTCTTATTTTTTTGTGCCCTTGATAAACTGATAATAGTACTGGCTACACTGTGTGTCTTGTACATATTTCTGTTTTGCCCATAGGCTACAAGTTATTAATGGGCTGCAGTTTCGTCTTCTTGGCCCTTTATCTCCAGGACCCAACGCTGATTCAGGCATAGAAAAGAGAGCTTCCCAGAAATAGGGTGGACAAGGATATAAGGTCGGAAGCAGGAGCCACCACAAGGAGGAGGTTTAATTGGAGTGTCACCTCCTCACTGGGGTGTGAAATCCTCAGAGGACATCTCTGCTCTCCTAGGAAAAGGGCAAAGTTTGAGGGAGCAGTTGAGCACAACATTGAGTTAAGCGCAGGCACCGATCCCTGACAGGCCCAGCTCATCCAGGGAGAGAGGGCAATACAGAGGGCACAGGAGGCGCATTTGCAAGCTTTCCCAGCCTGAGGCTGCAGGCTAAGATCCCTCTCTCATTAAGATTCAACGGAGGCAGGGTCTCTCTGTCTTGTGTCTGCCTGTTGAGACTACAACAAGTACAAGATCATGTCTGGATGCTCCAAAGGACTCGAGAGTTACTTCTCAAACCCTAGGGGAAAACGGTGTGGAACGGCTCCGGTTATTAGAAGTATATTTTATCATCCCGCTTGGGAAGGCTGTTTGAAGACAAGATGGGCTTTCTCTGGGTGCCGCCTCCCACGGGTGGAGAAGGGAGTCTGAATTTGTAGCCCAGGCCCTTTCCTTATTAATCAGTGTCTCATCTCCCCCTGTGCAGATGTCACGAGGCTTTCTCTATTTGAATTCTTTATCGGCATTTATCTTAGAGTCTTTAATAAATCATTTTCTGGCTCTGTGTGTGTGTGTGTGTGTGTGTGTGTGTGTGTGTGTGTGTGTGCCAGCTAGGGTGCTTAACAGGAGCAGGGTGCCCCCAGAACCCGCACTCGTGGCATTTCTCTGGCATATCAGTGAGACTCCTTCTCCTGAGATGGCAGCTAGAGAACTGGGGTGAAGCTGGTAATTTTGAAAGACTTGCTTAGAGAGAAAGGGGAATTTTTTTCTCCACTTAACCTAATTGTAGCCACGATTCTATCAGGGGCTGTGTGTTAAAGCAGAGACCTTGGTTAGATTAAGTTAGGCCATCTGAGCCAGGTGGTTCAGTCTAGTAAGCTCAGGTACTTCTGGTAGGGGCTGAGGCAGGATGATCACAAATTCAAGGCCGGCCTTGGCAACAGAAGGAGTTGGAGGACAGCCTGGGCAACTTGGTGAAAGCCTGACTCAAAAGAAAAAAAAATTAATAAATGTTTGGGACATTCCTAGGTGATAAAGCCTAGCTTGAATACATGAGCCAGGGTTTCAGTTCAATCTACAGTACCACAAACAGATGAATGAGTGAGTGAATGAATGAGTGAATTAATGAATGAGGAAATGAATGAGTGAATGATGAATGAGGAAATGAATGAGTGAATGATGAATGAGGAAATGAATGAGTTAGTGAATTAATGAATGAGCAAATTAATGAATGAGTGAATTAATGAGCAAATGAATGAATGAGTGAGTGAATCCAGGGTTCTGAAGAGGAGTTTAGCTTCCAGTATGGAGTGACCATCAATCTGTCTCTCCTGCGTTCTAAATCTTCCCACCAAATTGTAGGCAAACTCAGAGCCAAATGTAATCACCTCCTGGGCTACAAATGTGTCATTTTGCTCAGCTGTGACCAAATATCTGACTAGAAGCAACCAACATAAGGTGAGCAGAGCTTATTTTGAAGCAAAGTTGGGAGGGGCATAATCTATCAAGGCTAGAAAGGCTCAGTAACGGAAACAGGAAGTGTCTAACCACACCACACTGGTAGACAGGAAGCAAGGATAGATGGATGCGAATGCCTAGCTTGCTTTCTCCTTTTTATTCAGTCCAGGATCTGAGCCCATGTGGTGCTGCTGCCCACACTCAGGGAGGGTCTTTCCACCTCACTGGTACCAAGTCTAGAAACTCACTCTCAGATGTAGCTACATGTTCATTTCCATGGTGATTCTAAATACCATCAAGTTAACTGTTGGGGTTAACCATACCGATTAAAGCTTTATTGAAACTTAGCCAATAGTTCTGTGTCTGCTTCCTGCTTGGTTTCCTTGGTACAGAAACAGAGTTCAGTAGTTTCAATAGTGACTATTGGGTAAGCAATGCCTGCCTGAAATATTTATTTATTATACAACCTTTAGCAGAGAAAGTTTGTCACCTTTGTCCAAAGAATTTCCTGGGTCCCAGCAGGATAGGGGTGTCTATCTCTGCCATAGGCTTCCTTTAAAATGTCTTCACTAACTTTCTGAAGACAAACATGCCAGAGATCTTAGTATCTATGCCCAGAAGATGATTGTCACTCTGTGTGTATGCGCACATGCACATGTGTGAGATACAGGGGATCAGATACAAAGGGAAAAGTTTCTCAGAGCACATGAGATACATAGACACTGGCCATCCAGGAAGCAGGCTGTATGTCTTCTTTTTCATTGTGAGCATGTGTTTTGGAGTCTTTCTGTATTTCTGTGGGCTAACAGGTAACACCAGTAGCAAAGTCCTTCCTTCTCACGGGATCTAATTTTCCCCATGGAGTTTATGAAGGTGAAGCCATGTTCCCAGAGAAGAAATTAGCAGCGGAAATGTTACTTGTATTTGGGACTCTAGAGATCCATGATCCTTGGTCCCTTATGCAATGAGAAAAAGCTATTACAATTATCCTTTTGTAATTATTTTTCACCCTTTATTCTTCCTATTTTTTTTTTTTTGTGCATCACTTCTCTGTTTTCTTGTTTATGTTGTTCTGAAGTGCCCCAGTTAGCTTTAACTGTCAAAAAGACACAGACTTCAGTTGAGGACTTTTCCAAATCAGACCAGCCTGTGGGCATGTCTCTGTTGGGGGCTGCCGTGTTTGTTAACTAGTGTAGGAGAACCTGGCCCATTTTGAGCAAGGCCCTACCCAGGCATAAGAAGGCCAGGTAGGCATGAGACCGAGTGAGCCCGAAGCAGCATCCCTTCAAGGTTTCTGCCTTGCTTTCCTGCCAAGTTCCTTCCATGACTTCACTCAGTGATGCTCCATGACCTGGAAGATTAGCCAAATAAACCCTCTGTTCCCCAATACAGCTTTTCATCAGGGTGTGTTATCAGAATGGAGACTAGAACATCAGTCAGTCTACAGGCATCAGTAAATGACTTTGAGAAAAACAAGGAAATCTTGCAGACGGGGGATGGGAGACATGTACTCCTAAGGCATAACTCAAAGGAGTTATAGGAAAGCTTTGTGTGCCTCTGAGAGATTTGCCCCTAAGGGACCCACAGAGGACACACCAACTTCCCCGTTCAATCCCTTGCTGTATGAGTGCTACCTTGGGCACAGTAGAGAACAGAAATCTTAAGGCCTTTCTGTGTTTCCTTTATGGAAACAAACATTTAAGAAGCAGGCCATAGGGACTGGAAATGGGAGCATATACGCCAACTCAAGCTGCCCATGCATTCAGGGGTGGGTGGAAAATGGGAACCAACATGCTGGCCAGGGCTGCCCAGGCATTCAGGGTAGCTTTTGCTCCAAGGGGCTCTTCCACTATAGTTTTTATTTGGATCATTCTCAGATGTGGGTTGTGAGACCCAAGGGGAAAGGGGAGGCAGCATATTTGCAGACAACCCTAAATGATGATGTCTGTGATGAGTGGAGGCCCTGGGATCTGCCAGAATGGCAGATCTGGTCAGTGGGATGCTGAAACTGGGTGAGCTTCTCGGGGGGCAATGAGTAGGCACTGGTTTTGAGTAGCTCTCACATATTCAGGGCACCACCTCATACTGATTCAGGTCTCCCCACTTGTAGAGGTTCCTGATGAACCAAAGCATATAGGGATGGGAGCCTAGACTCTCAGGATATCCCTTTCTGCCTCCCAGACAGAATGGAAAGGGGCAGAATGATAGGATGAAGGGTTTCAGGAAAGAAGGGATACCTTACCAAACAGATAAGCTAACTTACAATGATCTGTATTTTTGATCCTATTTCTATGCCCAAGGACCAAACCCTGAGCTCACCCATTACCACATAATTTTGATGTCCCAACATTTATTCTGCTTTCCCATGCTTTGTCAAAGTGTCACCTTTCTTCTAGATGAAGCCATCAAGTTCTATTATGGTTATCAGGTCTCTCAGGAGCCTGACCTTAAGCCACCTGGAATCCCGTACCCCATCACAAATGTTGCCCAGCAGCAATTGTCATATTCCAAAAGAACATTCTAGAAAGAGGACTGATAGGAATGGACCAATTTCAGACAACTGCACACTATGGTCTTTCCATACATTTTCTATTTCACCAAGAATGAAAGTTACTGAGATATGAAACAACATGAGGACCCAGACTATGGCCATTGTTGCCTGACTCCATAGATCAAGTTCTTCCCGGGATGTTCTAGGAAGGAGGGAAAGAGTGAGATATAGTGATGGGCAGAGCTTGGGGGGGGAAAAGGACACAACAGTCCAATGTCATTCTACCATGATTATAGGATATACAAGAAATAGTATTAGAGACTCACATGGGTGTTCAGTTCTGTCTTCCTAGGCTCATGGGTGGACGGTTGAGGCTATGGGTAGAGGGTTCAGAAATGACAGGGTTAGGAAAAACATTTATTCAGTTGAAAATGGAAATAACAGATTTCATGTCAGGCTTTTGTGATATCTATGTTACGTGTTTGCTTGTGTGTGTGTGTGTGTGTGTGTGTGTGTGTGTGTTTGGGCTAGAGGTTGACTTTAGGTACTGAGCTAGGTAGGTCTTAACTTGACACACCTAGAATCACCTGATAATCTAGGTCAGGTGGACTTCTAAGCATGTTTGTTTATGACATTATATCTTTATTAGTGATGTAGAAGACACAGCTCACTGTGGGTGGTACCATCCCCTAGGCAACAACTCCTGAAAATATAACAGAGGAAAAAGCTGGCTGAGGGCAAAGAAGCAAGGATACATTCATTGTTCGCTCTTGGCTCGTACATTCTTACTTTGACTTTCCAAAAATAATGAATTACAGTTTGGAAGTATAAGACCCATTCACCTCCTTGGGGTTTTTGTTTGTTTGTTTTTGTTTGCTCATTTTGGTTTGGTTTGGTTGTTTTCTGTTCAGGATATAAACAGCATCAGAAATGAAACTAGGATAGGTGTCTACTTCAGTAGTTCTCTACCTTAGTTTTTGAGACAGGTTTTCTCACACATTGAATCAGCTGGCCTCTATCTCCACGTCCCCTGTGCTGAGATTACAGGCATGCCATACTGTGCCTGGATCTCATACAGAGGTTCTGAGGGAGTTGAGCTTGTTTTATCATACTTTCATAGCAAACTCTTTACTGACTGAGCCGTTTCCCATGTCCTGGTGGTTGTTTTTAAAACCTGGAAATTTACTGAGAAAATGGTGTCCTCACATTCTGAATTCTGAGACTCAGAGATGGAGCAAGCTTGTGCCAGGCCTGGCAGCGACTGCACCGCCAGACTCAGATGTGGGTGTGAACTCTCGAGCTCTAATGAAGACTTGCTTTCCTGTTTTGCTGCCAGGACCTATGTGCTTCCATTTCCCAATTGAAAACATACTTAATGGCGACAGGTTTTTGGCTTCCCCAGGTCTAAGTCATTACCCTGGAAATGCAGAATACATATCGCAATTGAGGGCTGAGCTGCACTTCCCTGGGAGTGAGCCCTGGCCTTGTCCTCCTCCCACCTCTCCCGGAGGACTGGATCCTCTCATCCGAAATAGTCATCTCTTTATCACACTAGGGCTCTTGTGAGGCCAGTATGTGGGATTTCTGGAATGAAGTCCTCATTGGAAGCAGCAGCTTCCTCCCTTCGCCTCCTCCTCTGGGTGTTGTGGAATGTAATTTTCCTTTGGCAAATAGAAACTGCGGAACGATCCTCACTTGGCTGAAGCTGATCAGGGATGTATTCTGTCCCTCCTCCATTCAAGCTTCCTTATTTTATTTTTATTTTAAATTTTTTCAAATTTCCAATTTGCACTTGCACGCATGAGCATGCGCACGTGCGCATGCACACACACACACACACACACACACACACACACACACACACACACACACACAGACACACACACGGTACATGAAAGCCAGAAGAGGAAGATGAATCCAGTGGAGCTTATTTTATAGGAGGGAGTGAGCTGCCCAATAGGGGTGTGTTAAGCCAGACAGGTCCTCTGTTAGAGCAGTAGTCAAGCTAAACCACAGAGAACTTCTCTAGTCTATAGAGTCAAGTTTTCTAAAATCTCCGGTTTGGGCTATATGAATGAGACAGAGTTGGGTACTGAGCTAAAGGCCTGAAAAATACACGATTCCCATATTTTAGCTTGCCATTTGGAACATAGGGCCAAGGATGACATACGTGTTGGAGGTGAGGGCTCATGTGTCCCGAGTACTCAAAACACTCAGACTGTAGATGAGGAGACTGAGGGTCAGAGACTGGAGTTGTTACTCAGCATCCCCCATAGAGCTGCCAGCAGTGTCTGCAGTAGAGTCTCGGCCTCTGTCTCTGCAAGTGCGTCCCTCCCTTTCCGGTGAGCTCTGGTGTCATTTCTCTGAATGTTTTCCTCTCTGTCTAAGTCTGGCAAGAGGGGCTAAGGGCACATGCATTCTTGTTTACTCCCTCTTTCTGGATGTTGTTGGTGACAAAGACTATTACGGGATGAAACAGTTCGGACCAGACGTGAGGCCCTGGGTACAAGATGATAAATGCAAACAAGGAGTTTGGAGTCTAGGCAGGCTTTGGCTATTTAGGATTCTGGGGCCAGGATTGTGCAGCTTCCCTTTTCTGACATCTCAGCTCCTTGGCAGCTCTTGTGAGTCTGATGATGCCTTTCTCATGGGCAGCTGTCAGGGATGCGTGAGAAACACACTCGGCAGCACCCCACTTGCCCCACATATTTTAATGCCCCCACTTTCTCCTCTTCTTCCTCCCCTACCACCTTCTTTTCTTCCTCCTCCTCTTCGTTTTTCTTCCCTCCTCCTCTTGCACCTCCTCTTTCTTATTTGCAGATTTGTAATCTCAACTCTACCTACATGGGAGATGCTCAAAACCTTGAGGATTCAGCCATGCAAAGACACAGGGCAAAGGGTGTATCTCTCGCGTGTCTGCTATGGATCAGGCCATGGGCTTCTGGAAAAATTCTGTAAATGACTCCTGAGATGCTCTTCACAGAAAAGGGGAGTGTAAATCCCCTCCTCTGCTAGCTCTCATGTTTGAACAACCATGTCTGAGCATGGAGTCCATAAGAATGTTAAATCTAGGCTTTGAAGTTAATCTAAATCACACATGCATAACCCAAGCCAGACCCCAGAAGGTAGAGATGCAACAGCAGCTGTCCAGTGGTTTCGTGCTACCCCTCTCTCTTGGTTTGGATAATCTCAGGCTTCCATATGTACCTCAATCCCTCCTCCTCCCCTCCTCCCCCTCCTCCTCTCCCTTCTCCTCTCCCTCCTCTTCCTCCCCCTCCTCCTCTTTCTCCTTCTCTCTTTCTCTGCCACCCATCCTACTGTTCAGCTCAGCACCTGTCATGGGTCAGCTCCTAGGTACCAGAGGGACACTAGATAAGCAAGTAGGGAGAAGCGTGCAGAGAGTAACTTCCGCTTGGCCCATTTTATGTGAATGCTTGTGTCTAAAGAGCTCTGCCCTGCCTCTCAGCCTTATCCTGTTGTTGCACGCCTAATGTCCCACCAGCAAGAACGACGCGCGGCAACAGGATTCTTCTGCGAGCAAGCCTTTACTGTGTTACAGCTCTTCTTAGTGTTACAGCTCTCTTAAGTGTTACAGCTCTCTTGAACAGGGACCCCAAGCAGCAAAGTCGCTCGACTTATATACACAACAGTATGCTAATTATCTCTCAGGGATTGGTGGGGCATGGATCACCCCACTACTTGTCCTCCAGGGATTGGCGGAGAATGAATCACCTCATTAGCATATTAACGGTCAACTGACACCTGGTGCGTAAACCGCACATGTGCAGTACCGCTGTTCACCACTAGAGGGAGCCCTAGCAAGGGGACAAGCCTGCACATGCGCAGTAAGTCGTTTATATCCAGACAAGGCTGGATGTCGGCGCCATCTTTGTTTCGCCGCGCCGCTCTCTACATCCTGTAGTGCTGCTGACAGGATGGGGAGGGAAGAGGTAGGAAACAAAACGTGGGTGAACTTGGATCACTTTCCCTGACAGGAACCAACATCTCACCCTGGATAGGTCACCGACAACAGACCCAAGTGACAGTTTCATCAAAGTCCAGTTCTTCTAGTCTCCACAGGCGCCTGGAGCACTGCACACTTGCAGCATATAGCCATCGCATGCACATAGATAAAATGAATCTTTAAAATACCAGTATTCGTGGAATTTAAAAGGCAAGCAAATGTCACTAATAGTTGTTAGGGTCATGTTTTAGATGTGTTACTCATATAGACCCTAGCAATTGTTTTTTTATACCTAGTGGCTCATGACTACAGACTTATATGTCAAAAGATCTAGGTTTTGAAACATTCTAAGGACTCAATGTGTGGTTCAATGGCAGAGTGACTAAAGAGAGGATCTGACCCCTGGAGTTGGAACTACAGGTGATTGTGAGTCACATGAGGGTGCTGAGCTCAGGTCCTCGGCAAGAGCATCTAATACTCTTAACTCCGGCCCTCTCATTGAATGGTTTGACAGCCCCCAGTAGTCATGGAATAAAACATAATGTGGCAAGTTCTTACAACTGTACTTGAGAGGTATGTCCTCAGTGGCTCTGTCCCCTCTCAATTTGACCTTCATTTGACCTCACAGCATAACAGTTCCCATGGCATCAGCATATACCATAAATGGGGCAGATGGCTGCCTGCCATTCTGCTGTATGGAGATGCCGCGCTCTATGTAATCATTAGAGTATATTTTTTTTAGAGGTTTTGTTTTCCCTCATACTGAAGCTTTCCTATAAATCTCTGTCCACGCTTATGAATTTTTCTTGGCATTTGCTTCTAGAAGTAGTGCTGTTGGCCAAAAACATGGGGATGTTTTAATACTCTTGATTAACTTTATAAATTTATTTTCAAAGGCATTGTGTGAGCTCTAGCGTGCTTTGGGATTAAGTGTGTGTGTCTCGGTGTACTCCTTGAAGCTGATATTTTGGAGGAAGAGTTTTTTTTTTAATTAACTTTTTATTTGACAGGTAAAATAATATATTTCATTATGCTTCCACTCATGACTGCCGCTTTCTGAAATATGTTGTTCGATTCTAAGTCTTTCCTATGACAAAATGTAAATACACTGTTTTATGTTTTTTTACCAGCAGATCTTACCCATCATTCATGTAAGTTTTTATTTTCACATGGCTCTAGCTATTTGCATTTTACGCTCTGAAAATACCCCATTCTAATTATATGTCCTTTTACCAACAACTCAAAATATCTTTAGAATTTTTCTTGTGTCCATTTATTAAGCAGTTCTATCGATTAGTTTTGTTTTCATTCGTTAGTAAATTTAAAATAGGTTGAAATGGTCCTATCTGGCCATAACCCTTACCCTTCACACCTATTATTTTGCCAACCTTCTGAGCAGATTTCCTCTACCACAACCATCTGCATTTTACCCTCTCAGCCCTGATCACTGGTGCTACCAATTTCATTTTCTAACCATTATGGAGTGTGTGTGTGTGTGTGTGTGTGTGTGTGTGTGTGTGTGTGTGCATGTTTCACTGTTTAACTCTGACCCCGTGTGTAGCTGCTATACAATCATTTTAGACCTTGGGTTTCCACCATTTCCATCTAAGCAGCCTCAATCATTCAATAAACTCATTCTATGTGCTAGCTACTGTCTATGTCTACTATGTAGACTCCCAGAGTCTACTCTCAGAGAGTCTTGCAAAATGGGACCATCTGATGCACTCCTTGATACCTACTTGCTAAGCGACTACTATACATTGGAAACAGTCTAATTGCTCAGCTTGTGATGTTAATTAAAGACCATCACCCTCATATGACCCACATGCTGTAGAAGAGACAGTAATTGATGCATTAAATAAGCAATAATGATTGGAAAATAATTGTAAATAATGATTTACAGAAAAGACAAGGAGCTCAGAAGCGGCGGGTGGTTCAGTTTGATAGAGTGTAGTTAACTTTTGATGGACAGGCAAGACTTGAGCTAAGACTAGGTAAAGCAAATAACCATTCGATCTCTGCAGACCCAGGCAAGACGTATCTTGTCCTAAAGTGGGGCGTGGCTTAATGAGGTAGCAAAGAGGCCAGTGGCTGGATTCGAGCACTGGTAATTGGAGATAGAAATCTAAGACGTTAAGAGAGTCCAGGCCATGTAAAGCCACTGCACAGAACATAGGCTGTTCTTGGAGTAACATATGAGAACAGTCAAGTGTTTCTTAGACAAAGCAAAGGACTTGATCGTACTTAGAAGGAGTTCAGTCAGGTTGCTGCAGTGAGCACATTGTCTGGATGTACAAAGGTAAAAGTGATGGAAGATCCACAGGTCTTGGGTACAGATGATGGAGGCTGAGTTGCAGTGGATACAGGCAGATTCTGGATATACTTAAATTGCCAACTGGTCCGTATGTTCCTGAAGCTTACAACTGTGGTTCTCAACCTTCCTGATGCTAAGACCCTTTTTTTTTTTTTTAATTAACTTGAGTATTTCTTATATACATTTCGAGTGTTATTCCCTTTCCCGGTTTCCGGGCAAACATCCCCCTCCCCCCTCCCCTTCCTTATGGGTGTTCCCCTCCCAACCCTCCCCCCATTGCCGCCCTCCCCCCATAGACTAGTTCACTGGGGGTTCAGTCTTAGCAGGACCCAGGGCTTCCCCTTCCACTGGTGCTCTTACTAGGATATTCATTGCTACCTATGGGATCAGAGTCCAGGGTCAGTCCATGTATAGTCTTTAGGTAGTGGCTTAGTCCCTGGAAGCTCTGGTTGCTTGGCATTGTTGTACTTTTGGGGTCTCGAGCCCCTTCAAGCTCTTCCAGTTCTTTCTCTGATTCCTTCAATAGGGGACCTATTCTCAGTTCAGTGGTTTGCTGCTGGCATTCGCCTCTGTATTTGCTGTATTCTGGCTGTGTCTCTCAGGAGCGATCTATATCCGGCTCCTGTCGGTCTGCACTTCTTTGCTTCATCCATCTTGTCTAATTGGGTGGCTGTATATGTATGGGCCACATGTGGGGCAGGCTCTGAATGGGTGTTCCTTCAGTCTCTGTTTTAATCTTTGCCTCTCCCTTCCCTGCCAAGGGTATTCTTTTTCCTCATTTAAAGAAGGAGTGAAGCATTCACATTTTGATCATCCGTCTTGAGTTTCGTTTGTTCTAGGGATCTAGGGTAATTCAAGCATTTGGGCTAATAGCCACTTATCAATGAGTGCATACCATGTATGTCTTTCTGTGATTGGGTTAGCTCACTCAGGATGATATTTTCTAGTTCCAACCATTTGCCTACGAATTTCATAAACTCGTTGTTTTTGATAGCTGAGTAATATTCCATTGTGTAGATGTACCACATTTTCTGTATCCATTCCTCTGTTGAAGGGCATCTGGGTTCTTTCCAGCTTCTGGCTATTATAAATAAGGCTGCGATGAACATAGTGGAGCACGTGTCTCTTTTATATGTTGAGGCATCTTTTGGGTATATGCCCAAGAGAGGTATAGCTGGATCCTCAGGCAGTTCAATGTCCAATTTTCTGAGGAACCTCCAGACTGATTTCCAGAATGGTTTTACCAGTCTGCAATCCCACCAACAATGGAGGAGTGTTCCTCTTTCTCCACATCCTCGCCAGCATCTGCTGTCACCTGAGTTTTTGATCTTAGCCATTCTCACTGGTGTGAGGTGAAATCTCAGGGTTGTTTTGATTTGCATTTCCCTTATGACTAAAGATGTTGAACATTTCTTTAGGTGTTTCTCAGCCATTCGGCATTCCTCAGCTGTGAATTCTTTGTTTAGCTCTGAACCCCATTTTTTAATAGGGTTATTTGTTTCCCTGCGGTCTAACTTCTTGAGTTCTTTGTATATTTTGGATATAAGGCCTCTATCTGTTGTAGGATTGGTAAAGAGCTAAGACCCTTTAATACAGTTCCTCATGTTATGGTGACCACCCCAACCGTGAAATGACTTCTGTTGCTACTTCATAACTGTAATTTTGCTACTGTTATGAATTGTCATGTCTTGCATATTTGATGTGCAAGAGGATGTCTGATATGTGACCCTCCTGAAAGGGTCATCCATCCTCCAAAGAGGTTGGGATCCATAGGTTGAGAACCACTGCCTTAGAGAAAAGAAAGTTACTCCAAGGTGTTAGACATAATGACAACCTCATCTTGCCCGTGAGGAAGCAAGCTTCAAGATTGACCCTGGATTGAGCTTCCATTACCTTGTGTCAGAGATTTCCAGTCAGGATTCTAGGGGGAGATGTTGGGTGGGCAGAGTAGAACAGGTTTCAGGATGGAAACCTGAGCTACAAATAGAAAAGTCGGGTCTGCAGAATGTAGATGGCACCAGAGGCCACCAGAATGTGTGGGGTTGCAAGGTAGGTTGTAGGTACGGACAGAGGGCTAGCTGCTAGGCAGATTCCAGTGTTCTAACATCAGCTGCACTTGGCGTGTGGCTGGCTGCTAGTGTTTCTGCTTTCATTGAGCCTTTTACTCTTTAAATTCCTGCACCAAGAAAAGCTCGGCCTTTTACTAAATCTCATGCAAGGTTGCGGAAAACTCGGGGAAAAGGAACTGTCTTAAGTTATATTTTATAGAATAAATATTGAAGTCGAGACAACATGATTCCATCTCTGTAATTTAGTGACCGTGTAGCAATATATGTTCCCCACGTCTGGAGTGCTAAGGTGGGGGAGCAGGGACATGACCTCATCTGTAACCAATGTTTACAGTTGTATGTGCACAGAAATTTCAGCTTTTCATATAAGAGGTCCACTAGTAAAATATCAGGAAAGCCAAGAGACCCAGGAACAGTTGGGGGTGGGGTAGAGATCTCAGAAGAGAAATGAGAGAAAGTTTTCATCTACAGGTGGGTCCATGTGGCTCCCATTGTTTGTTTAGATTGAAAAAGAAGTTTTGAAGCCTCTGAAGGGCAGTGCTACTGAGAGAAAGGTTTTTGACACATTCCTGGGACATAAGACATACTTAAGGATTTGATTAAAAAAAAAAGGTGGGTGGAGAACAGCAAGGCAACTTTAAACTCCACGAAAACCAAAAGTTATTCTAGCCGAGCAGTGTTATCATTGCAGGCTACTGAGTTTTTCTGTTCACCCTTACAGAAGGCCCGGGGTTGTTTGTCATCATAGGGCAAAGGTCCTTTAGAACAAAATATGTCCTTAGGGTAAGTCAACACTTTGAGTGTCTATTGTCTATCTTGACTGTGCTTATACAACAATATTTTGTAAAGTTCTCGAAGTTTCCCCAGAGGATAACTGTTGCTTTCTCTTTTCCTATCGATGAAACGTCAAATATAGGGAAGACAGGAAGACAGGAAACTGACACCAGCCCTTCACACTTCCAAAGACTATCCAAGCTGTGGTCGCTCCCAAGTTTTAGGCAGAATAGTTGAAATGAGTACCAACTTCTTATGTAAATTTAATTAGTCATCTAATTGTAGACATTGATTGACAGAAACAGAAATCCCATGTAAAGCTAGCAAACCTTGAATCTCAGCTCCTCCCTTCCTGACGTATCTTAATAATTAGTCAGTTATACTATAGTAACACTAAAGGCTGTACTTACTAAAATTCTTTAACTGGGTGTTCTCAATTAATTGGGAGTGCTTACGCTTGCAGATATTTGGAGGCGACTAGGTAAATGATTTTTTGTCAACTGTGGGGCAATGGTATCATTAAACACCACACATGAATGAGGTGGCCTCTCCTAATAATATGTTTGAAGACCGGATTACTCATTCAAGATGCTAAGGCTGAAAAATACTTCCCTAAAGAAAGAGCACATAGAGAGGAGGACAACCTCCTACCCCTACCCGGGAACCTGGAATTGTTTCACATTTTTGTATGAGAGCATTGGGATTTTTGAGTGAATATTTGTTTTCTGTCATTATTTAACAGTGTTACAATAAGGGGGTGAATATGAGCTGTTGGAATCCTCTGGATGGAGCAAATAGACAATGATCTCCTGCCTAGCTGCAGTTGTACACGTGCCTGCTGAATGAGATAGGTGTGTGAAGCTAGTTCATGAGCGTGTGTGTGTGTGTGTGTGTCTGTATGTGTGTATGCATATGTGTGTATGCATATATGTGTATGTGTGTGTGTGAGTTTGTGTGTTTGTATGTGTGTGTGTGCTTATGTGTGTATGCATATGTGTGTATGTGTGTGCATGTTTATGTGTGTATGCATATGTGTGTATGTGTGTGCATGTTTATGTGTGTATGCATATGTGTGTATGCTTGTGTGTGTGCATGCTTGTATCTTTGTGTGTGTGGTGTTTGTGTGTTTGTATGTGTGTGTGTATGCGTATGTGTGTACGTGTGTATGTGTGTGTGCATGCTTGTGTGTTTGTGTGTGTGTGCGTGTTTGTGTGTTTGTATGTGCGTGTGTGTGTGTGTGTGTGTGTGTGTGTGTGTGTGCACTTGCACTCGTGGGCTCAAGTATGCTCTTTCTGATTGTGTTGGGAAGTACAAATTGGGTTTGGGTAAAAGGCTTCCCTACTCCTTCCAGTCCGAAGACTTCACTTCTTCCCATTAAGACAGCCTTTGCAACTTGGCCTCTTTTACACTCCCGCCTCATGCATTCTCTCTTCTAATCTAATACCTCAGAGTCCATATCTAAACATGATCAGTGACAGTTTTCGCTGCGGGGTGAGGCTTTTACTGACAAGGCCGGTGAGTGCTGATTTGAGACCAGCCATTGTGAGTGACTTCAGCTGTCTCTTCAAGTGACACCCGGCTCCTTGAGAAAGGGGCGATGACGAAAGTTCTTTGGACAGAAAACTTTCTCTGACAAGAAGGTGACAGGCCTTTGCACAGCTGGTCTCTGATGCGCCTCGGAAGGGTCCCACAGAGTGACTAATTTGAGCCCTGCAGTAGCTGGAAGTGTGAGGCCAGTGCTCTCTTGGAGTTAGAGGAGTCAGAAAGGCAGATTGGCAGATTTTGGCTGGAGGGGCTCATTGTTAGGGGGTGGAGAATGGGCTGGGAAACCCTTCTCTTTAGAACACTGGAAGTATTAGTGGGGAGTGGATACGTTATGGATCTGAACTTCATTCTCAGCACCTCGATTTTACTTTAGAAGCCACCATATCACTTCTCTTGTTTTGGAGGTGGGAGGGAGGGGTCAATGCTGGCTTCCTGCTCCCATGAATTAGCTGATCAGCAATTTTATTTTCTTTCTCACAGAAATTGGTTCAGGCATGACCAGAGAAGCCAGGATGACCCTGTGAGGCTAAGCTTGGTAGGCTTTGGCATTACCCTTGGGGGGAGATTGGCTTTCTACCTGCAGTCACCAAACTGTAGGTGCATGCCTGCGATTTCCAGAGTCACCACCCAGAACAAGTTAGTTAGAGAAGGAACCGACTAGGGGGATGGAGTGGAGAGAAGAGCCATTCCCATCCCAGTGAGATCACCAGAGACTCTCAGCTGGATCTGAAGGACCCTCTATTCTTGACTTTTCCATTACACAAGCCAGTGAGTTCTTGTTTCTTGTGTGGCTAATTTAAATTGGCTTCTCAGCAGAATGATTCCTCATCAATATGAATAGCTGTGAGTTTTGAGGACTTTCAAACATTGCAGTTCTATTTTCTGTTGGGAAATGCCCAAACACTGTCCCATCCATCCATCCTTCATTCCTTCCTTCCTTCTGTCTTAATTCTGTCTGTCTGTCTAAGTCCATTTACAGGAGTGGGCAAGTATTTTGTTTGAGCACTATCAGCCCTATTGCCTTAAGACAGACTCTCTCCTTGAACTGGAAGCTTGCTTGTTTGGCCAGCTTACGGGATTTGCCTATCTCCATCTTCCCATGCTTGAGTTATAGTTATGTCAGCCATTGTGACTTGTTACCAGGCTTCAGGAGATTCAAACTCAGGTCCTTATGCTTGCAAAGCAAGCTTAATTCTCTGTTGAGCATCTCTGTGGCCTCCATTGTGGGATTTAGAGCCTCACTGTGTTTGATTCTTTCTCTCTTACCCATATGCTGTGTGTAAGAAGCTTAGTATCTATGTACCTACATTTTCTTGCCTATAAGATGCAGGTAGGGGGTTCTTTTTTAACCTTGAGTTGCCAGTGGGGATTAAATGGCCTAATGAAACATTTGTAATGATGTCTGGAACACAGTAGGTACTCAATGTTTGTCAGCCATCGTCATTTACTGTTTCTGGAAAGGAGCAGGGCTGTCTACTTTGGAGTGATGGTCTATTTCGTATTCCCTTGTGAAGGAGGGCACCTTGGGGCTGGGAAGATGGCTCAGTTAGCACAGTGTTTACCACACACACACATGAGGATCTGGAGTCATATCTCTACAATCCATGTTTTGAAAACCCAAACCAAAAGGGCTTAAGATACTGATATATACTTGCAGTCCTTGTGGTGAGAAGGCACAGACAGACAGGAAGATCAGGGAAGCTCAACGGCTAGCCAAGTCAGTGAGCTTCAGGTTAGTGAGAGACCCTGCATCAGAATATACAGTGAAAAAGGACAGAGGAGGGCACCCAACAATGGCCTCTGGCCTTCATATGGGCATACATACACAGATACACACACAGACACACAGACACAGACACACACACACACACACAGACACATACACACACAGACACAGACACATACACACACACAGACACATACACGCACAGATACACACAGACACACACACACAGACACACACAGACACATACACACACACAGACACATACACGCACAGATATACACAGACACATACACACACACAGACACATACACGCACAGATACACACATACACACACAGACACACACAGACACATACACACACACAGACACATACACACACACAGACACATACACGCACAGATATACACAGAGACATACACACACACAGACACATACACGCACAGATACACACATACACACACAGACACATACACATACACAGATACACACACACACATACAGACACATACACACAGACACATACACGCACAGATACACACAGACACACACACAACACACACACAGAGACACACACAGACACACACAGACACACACAGACAGACACACAGACAGACACACACAGACACATACACACACATGCACACACACAGACACACACACAAGAGTACTATTAAACTCCAAGTGATTTATCATATTGCCATGAAAATTTTGTCCTTAAAATATTGGGTATTTCAGATGTGTAACACCATGTTTGCTTTATTCATTTTCCAGAAGTGTTTATGGGGGTGACTGCTCAGAGTCAGATGTTGAGTTGGGTACAGGCACACATAAATGACAGAAGTGGGAAAAAACAAATCAAAGCACAGATAATACTGATAGAATCAGGAGAGTTCACTGTAGAAGAGTGAATACCGTGGAACACCGTGGATGCTGGGAGGAGGGGGAACTCTTGACAAAGGATGATAGGACACAAGGTCTCAGGAAACAGATGTTGGATAGATGGAGGCTGGCCATAGACCTCAGCTGGGAAGAAGGCAAGAGCAAAGCCAGAGAAGGATAAGTCATGCCTCCAACTCCTCCTCCAAGAGGATCTCCATAGCTCAGTGTCCCAGTGTGGTACTCTTATGTTTTATTCATAGGGGTACAGCCAGGAGTAAAGTCAAAGGGCGAGGTCATGGGTAGCATTCATTGGGCTTACTGTGTCTTAAATATTTATTTTGTTATTTTAAAATTAGATGTGCGTATGTCTTTGTGTGGTTATGCACTTATAACTAGCTATTCCTTCTCCTTCTCTTGCCAGTTAGAGTTTCATGATGCAACTTGGGTTAGGTCTAAACTCACCATGTAGTCAAGACTGACCTTGAACTCTTGATCCTCCTCCTCCTGCCTGCATGGGATTACAGGTATGGGACATTATATAGAGATATTTCTTTAATTTGTACGCTTCACTCAGTTTTTTTTTTACCTTCCTTTTCCTGTTCTTTCTTTTCTTACCTCTGCTGTCTCACCCACTTATGTATTCTCATTTTTCCCCCTAGGGATGTGAGGCCAGCTCTATTTGTGTATCTTCCATCAGCTCCTCTCCTCTGTACCCAAGAGGTCCCATTATTTTGTCTCCTTGGAATAGAGAGTCTCATTCATTCCCTAGTATATCTGTTATCTCCGTACACTACAAGCAAGATATCATTAGTCGTGTTAGGAAGGTAATGACAGGAGAGGCAGGAGGAAGGGTGGGGACCACTGGAAGACCGGGCACTCCAGAGCAGTCTAGGTGGTAAAGTGTAGGAGCATGTTTGGAAATAACGAGAGAAAAGACTAAAGGCTGCATCATGGCCCCATGGAGAAGACATTAAAATTGACCAGGTCAGTTTGAATCTATGTTCTCAGTGACTGAATTGTTCGAATGCGTTTGAGCAGAGTGCCACAGCTAGCTTCCCATCTAGGAAGCCATCTCGATCATCTCCTCATGTTCATCTCCACGTTGAGGGGTTCACTGGCAACAGAGATGGAAAAGATAGAAAAGGAGGGATTGAGAGAGTGCAGGTGATTCTGTGATGAAGAGAGACCTCATCCAAATCCCCTGTGCTGTGGGGACCCTTCCTGTTTTTTTGTATATCCATATGGTTGGAAGGTGAAGGATTAGCATCCTTTAACTACCATTACAAGTGATCCCCAATATGATGACTGAGAACAGGAAGAATTTAGTCATTTGTGGGTCTGGAGCTCAGAAGGTTTGAATTAAGACATCAGTAGAGGTCATGTTCTCTCTAGAGACTCTGGAGGAAGATCCTTCCTTGACTCTCCTCATTTCTGACAGCATCAGATGTTCCTCGGCCTGAGGTAGCCTGGCCTCCGCCTCCATCTTCACATGGCCTTCTCCCTACATATCTGTTCTCCTCACATCTCACCCTGCCTTCTCTCCTCAGCACACCCAACACCAAAGTTAGGATTAACCCCAAATCCAAGATGATCTCATCTGGAGATTCTTAAGTGGTTACATCTGCGAGGACCCTTCTCTCAACCTCAGTCTTAGTCACAATTTCCAAGGCTTAGGTCCCAGCCATATCTTTTAAAGATCACTGTTTAATTTACCGCAGCAGACCAAGGGTTTGCAGATGGGCGGGGGATGGGTAGAGTGTATAAGTTTGTACAATCATTTAGATGGCGACTGAGATTTATACAAAAGATGATATTACATCCAAGACTTGTTGCACAAAGATCCAAGTGTGGGAAGGCGGTAGGTACAGAATAAATGGAGGAAGATTCCCCTGAGTCATCCTGGGCCAATAGGGTAGGCAGGGTGGGTTTGGTACCTACTGTGCTGTATTTTTGTTTGATTGATGATTGATTGATGATCTATCTATCTATCTATCTATCTATCTATCTATCTATCTATCTATTTATCTATCTATCCACCTATCCCTCATCTATCCATCTATCCACCTATCCACCTATCCATCATCTATCCATCATCTATCCATCTATCCATCTATCCATCTATCCATCTATCCATCTATCCATCCATCCATCCATCTATCTATCTATCTATCTATCTATCTATCTATCTATCTATCTATCTATCCACCCATCTACCTACTTATCTGTCTGTCTGTTTGTCTGTCTATCTATCTATTTTTGTGTGTGTCCATGTGTGGAGGCATGCCACCTTGTTCTAGAGGACAACTTGCAGGTGTTGTTTCTTTCCTTCTGCCATGTGGGGACTAGATATTAAACTCAAGTCATCAGGCAGGTGCCTTTACCCATTGAACCATCCTGCTGGCCCCCTGCACTTTTGTGATGTGGGCTCCATGCTCTCCTATGCTGTAAATTAATGAAAATGGAAACAGGTTAAAAGAATACAATTGAGGCTACTCTGTTCCCCAAGGTGAACTGCTCATCCATTCCTTTTTTTTTTTTTTGGTTCTTTTTTTTTTCGGAGCTGGGGACCGAACCCAGGGCCTTGCGCTTCCTAGGTAAGCGCTCTACCACTGAGCTAAATCCCCAGCCCCTCATCCATTCCATTTTAATTTTGATTGAGTACTCGCAATATGACTGGTGTTTGTCAGTCTCTTCACCGATGGAGTTTGGGGAAACCTACAGGTCTATTTGTTTTTAATCTGTGCCAGGTCACCGTATAGTACATGACAAGCCAGCCCTAAAGATTTACTTTGTGTGGAGACACACGTGTCCCTGACAAGATTTTTGTCTCAGGACAAATGTTCTCTTGTGCTGGAAAAGTGGGAGATTCATGTCACCGTGTCCAAACCCTGGGCGCTTGAAACCTCACTAACCAGGATATTGTTGGAAGGAAACACTTTGTTTTTCTTAATCATCCTGATGTCACTTCCAAGTAGGCACGGATGACAGCTATCCCCTCCCGATTCTATAAACTAACTGTCATAGGGAAAGATGGGCCTATTTAACCACAGGAAGATGTTAGAACAGCCTAATTGTGTTGCCTCCACAGCAGATGGCTGTTATCCGTGGAGGAGGGGAACGCAGAAGCCAAAGAAACACCAAGTACAGACAAAGACATATAGGCAAGTGTAATTTTGTAGTGGTGTGTGTGTTTGTGTTTGTGTGTGTGTGTGTGTGTGTGTGTGTGTGTGTGTGTTTGTATGCCCAGGTGCATGCGTGAGCACGCATGTGTATGTGTGTTTATGTGTGCGTGTTGCATATGTATGTGTATTTAATTCCCTGTTATGTTTTGTTCCACCCCAAAGCATGTGGTAAAATGATGTCAGCAGAAAGGTTCCCTGGGTTATTTAAAATCCTACGGACACCACTCAAACGATGTTGTTGACAGTTAAAAATGACATATCTATTATTCATGCGGTCCCCTGTGACAAAGGGGAGGCAACTTGAACTTGGCTGGAGATGAGCAAACAGGAAAGTAATGGGGTTTGTGAAGTGAACCTGGATTTAAATGTGTCCTGGGCCATTTCAGGTATCCATGCTGCAATTTCCCTGGGGTTAAGGAACAGCCAAGTCAGAAATGCCCTGTTCAGACAGAAGCCCCACTTGGTGAAGGTGCCTGGTCCGCCTGCCAATTACCTTGGTTTCTTTCCCATCATCTTTATTAGGAGTCTATATTGTCTGGGCCTCAAATCCCAGTGGTGCCAATGGCTAATCTTGTACCTGAGGCCAATTGTGTCTCCATCCCTTGTAAGGGCCATTTTTCTCGTTAAGCGGACACCATCATTTCTAGTGCTCAAAAGGCTGTTGAGAATTTAACAATGGAACGTGTATGATTTGTCCTATTTAAATCACCCAATGAGTCAGTTATGAGCTCCTTAGAGAGTAAAAAGATTCACTGGGCCTCCAACCCCAAAGTCCTAAAACAAGTCTTACATGATCTGGGGCAGGGAAGGGGGATGCAGAGTTTTCTCTGTGCTGGGACCCAATGCTTGAGGCCCAGCCACATACGTTTTTCTCTAGTGTATTATGGAGCCAAAATTCGAACTTACCTCTGACCACATCTAGAATTGAGCCTCTTTCGGCAAAAAGCCAGTGTCAGCCCCCTCCCGCCCCCTTTCTTGAGACTAGTTTGCAGGGAAGAATTCCTGGCCTCCCTGGGCCCTCAGCCTCATGGAGATGGATGGCCTGTAGTTTAGCTATGGCTAAGAGCAGAGGCTGTCACCTACAGCCGTGTCCAGGTCTTGGATGTCTCTTTAGGCACTTGAAGAGTGCCACTTAGCAGCACCCCACTTAGCTTAGCTTCCACCTGGATATGGGATGACGTGAGTGGACTGTCTGAGACCCTGAAACACAAATCAGTCCACAGAAATGAATCTCAGGCATAGAGGTGCAATCCCTCCTGATCCAGTGACTCTAGAGGGCTGTGAGCAGAGACTCCGGAGTGCTGATTCATGATGCCTGTCAGAGGCTGAGCCAAATTTCTAGGCTTTTGGCTAAGGTGGGTGTCTTAGTTAGGGTTTTACTGTTGTGAACAGACACCATGACCAAGGCAAGTCTTATAAGGACAACATTACATTGGGTCTGGCTTACACGTTCAGAGGATCAGTCCATTATCATCAAGGTGGGAACATGTCAAGACATGGTATAGGAGCAGAGAGTTCTACCCCTTGTTCCAAAGGCAGCTAGAAGAAGACTGGATTCCAGGCAGCTAGGATGAGGGTCTTCAAGCCCATGGCCACAGTGACAGCTTCCTCCTACAAGGCCACACCTACTCCAACAAGGCCACATCTCTAAATATGGCCACTCCCTGAGCCAAGCATAGTCAAATCACCACAGTAGTGAAAGAAAAATGACTGGTGGCTTGATTGGATCACCTGGGATGCAACTGGTACTGGAACAGGTCTCAGGTTGAGGACATTGGAGTCCTGTGTATGTACAGGACATATATGTATATGTGTATGTATATGTATATATATGTATGCATGTATGTATGTAGTTTGTATATGTTTGAATGGGAGAAGAGCCCCAGAGGTAAGAAGAAACATGGGGGAGGGGGCAATGCAGGTGAATTTATTTTTCTGGCCTTTGCCATTGTTTGTTTGTTTTGGATATGTTTGGATTTGAGGGGTTAGGAGGAAGGTTCCTCTCCTTCCTCTGCCTCCCCGTTTCCTTCTCTCCTCTTCCTCCCTCCCCCATTTCCTTTTAGTTTCCTTCCCCTCCCCTTAGCCTGTCTTTTTTTTTTTTTTTGGTTCTTTTTTTTTCTTTTTTTCGGAGCTGGGGACCGAACCCAGGGCCTTGCGCTTCCTAGGTAAGCGCTCTACCACTGAGCTAAATCCCCAGCCCCCCCTTAGCCTGTCTTAAGATGGAGTGAGCTCACTTGAACTACTGGACCCCCTACCCACTTTGCACGGGCCACAGAGTGGTCAACAGTGATTCTCGAGGACACAAAGAGGCCACAGACCTGCCAGCCTCAAAGCAACATGGCTGCCATTGATGTCTGGGTCTGTGCCGCCTGTCTTTAGAGGTGAACCCTATCTAAGAACGAAGCATATGATGTCAGCTCAAGAAAAGCACTGGCTCTGGGTGAGGATTCCCTTTCCTTCCCTGACTGAGGGTTTCGTCCCTCATGGCCCTCATCATCCAGCTTCATTAACCTGAACTCTTGGGTTCCTCTCCAGGCAAAGCTAAATGACCTTTATTTGTGGAGTCCCTCAAAAAAAAAAAAAGACTCTGTTGTAAATTCCACATCTCAGAAATGGAGGTATAAATGCCAATCTGTGTGACTGCATAATATTTATTATCTTAATTAGAGAAAATGGATAGTGACATTTATTAGGGTCACAAGTTACTTAGTGGCAACACATGATGAAAAAAATGTGCAAACCTCCGACCTTCCCTTCATGATTATCTTCTTCTGCTTTAGGCGTGAGGGGTGCTAGTGACCCAGGGCACAGTTTAGGGAAGGCTGGTTTTGTAAGAAACTTTTGACGGGAGGCAGTAGCTCCACAGAGGAAACTACAGAGCTCACTGCTCAGATTAGACACCTCTCCTTTTTCTGTCCCTGAGGGACAATTGCTAAAATTCTAGGGGTGTGTGTGTGTGTGTGTGTGTGCATATGTGAATATGTGTGTATATCTGTGTGGACAAATATGTGTCTGTGTGTACATATGTACGTATGTGTATGTTATGTGCTCAGTGATGTGTAGGTGCACATGCATATGTGTGGAGGCCAGAGGTCATCATTGAGTATCATACCTTGTTTTTTTTTTTTTTTTTTTTTTTTTTTTTTTTTTTTTTTTTTTTTGAGACATGGTATCTTACCTGAACCCAGAACTCACATAGGGATCCTCCTGTCTTGCC
The DNA here is from genome assembly GCF_021556685.1 of Rattus norvegicus. Taxonomy (NCBI): domain Eukaryota; kingdom Metazoa; phylum Chordata; class Mammalia; order Rodentia; family Muridae; genus Rattus; species Rattus norvegicus. Next base: position 59,559,522 of record NC_141552.1, on the reverse strand, counting down.
TGCCCAGAACTAGGGTAATTGGCACATAATAGTGTCTGTCATTTAATGTGTGCTCCGGAGATCTGAACTCAGACCCTCATGCTGCATTCAATCACTTTGTCAACTGAGTCATCTCCACAGCCCTTTGATGTATGTTGTATTTAGTTTACTATTGACAGAAATTATTGAACTAGAAGGATTAGAGTTTCTTACTTTGGTCTGTAACCATTCCATCTCTTTCTTGCAATGACACTAACAACAGGTTTTCCTATCTAAGAATGTAGTTCATATCTGCACACTAAAGAAGACAGAAGAAGCAAGGTTTATTACCTTGGCTCTTTGCGTTAGAAGTGTGTAAGATCATGCAGGCATTCTGCACCCAACCCTTAAAAACACGCACTGTTAATTTCCTACCTGACAGTGAGGGGAATGAAGGAGGCTCGAATGCTTCAGGCAGTAATACTGAAGGCTGTCAGATGACCTGCACACGGCTTGCAAACCTGGGTATCTCCTGTTCGGTGTCTTGGCTCTAGTTTGTGGCTTCTGCTCCTCTTTGCAAAGAAAGACTCATCTAAAGTGCAGGGCCAGGTACTGTAAAAGGCTCCAAGAAAGCCCGTCTTGTTTGGATCCACCACCGAGACCTTCCCATCTGTGTGACCTAGTTATGACCGAAACCACTGAGATGTTTGCAGGGGCAAAGTAAAGGTGGGGGGGGCTTTAAAATGCTTTTTAATTGAGAATAGCTCTGTAACTGTGAGAGTAGAGTAGATTTCATGACAACCTCTGATAGGATCCCAGGTCTGATACAGGATGTGGTGAATTGGGGCAAATAGCATCATTATAATATAAATTATAAAAATATAAAAATTAAAACTATCAATTTCAGGCCTTTTCTATTTATTTTTGTATTTTTGTTTTATTTATTTTTTTATTGGATATTTTCTTCATTTACATTTCAAATGTTATCTCCTTTCCCTGTTTCCCTTTCTGAACCTCCCCATCCCACTCCCCCTCCGCCTGCTTCTATGAGGGTGCTCCTCCATCTACCTTCCCACTCCCTCCTGCCTCCCTGCCTTGACGTTCCTCTACACTGAGGCATCGAGCCTTCACAGGACCGAGGGCCTCTCCTCCATTGATGCTCAACAAGGCCATCCTCTGCTGTCCATGTAGATGGAGCCATGGGTCCCTCCATGGGTACTCATTGGTTGGTGGTTTAGTCCCTGGGGGCTCTGGGGACTCTGGTTGGTTGATATTGTTGTTCTTCCTATGGGGTTGCAAACCCCTTCAGCTCCTTCAGTCCTTTCTCTAACTTTCTGACTGGTATAAGGTAGAATCTCAGGGTTGTTTTATTTTTAATAGGATAATATAATTATATTTCCCCCTTCCTTTTCTTGCCCAAAACCTCCCCAAATACCACCCTTGTTTTTTTTTAAATTCATAGCCTCCCTTTGCATTAATTGTTGTTACTTAGAAAAATAAGGCTATTGCTTTTGAAAGGTTGAAGCAGATGAAGATATGCCAAATGCTGGACAGGGCACTTGCTACAGGTCAGAACCTCCGTAAGAATTAGCTTTGATGTAAACTCAGACCAGTATCTGTCTGATGATGTCAAGTGACAGGGGATATGAGGTACCCAGGACTCTCTGCTACTGCTGTCCGATGGGCACGTCACTACATCACAGTGGAATTTTATACATTAAGGATGACAACTGCCCACTGCTGAGCGGGGATCGATGGATGGTTCTCAAAACGGACACCTAAGACCTACAGCAGAGTGTGTATCAAGAAAAGTTTCAAGAAAAGTGCAGCGAATGTGTATGTGTGAATGAGTGTGTGCGTACAGCGGGGCTGCAGAGGAAGGCTGCAGGGTAAGCACACCTGCACAAAGATCTGAGTTCAAATCCTAGGACCTACCTAAGGAGCCAGGGCTTAACTGTGCACCCAGAACTGCAGTGCTGTGGATGTTACAGAGGAGACAGGAGAATGCCTGGGGTTTGGTTGCCACCAGACTAGCTCTAAACTCCACGAGAGACGCTGTCTCTAAGGACTCAGGTAGAGAGTGAAGCAGCAGCTGGATCCCTGACGTCCTTCTCTGACTTCTCTCTGTGTGCACATGCGCACACACATCATGCACACAGCACACACATGCGCAACTAAATAAATGATTAAACACGCAAAAGCAGCGAGAGGAATGAGCGTCCTTAAAGAGGAAGGAGGAAAACGGCTGATAACTAGGGCTAAGTAATAGAACAAGACACCAGGGGACTAGGAATAGACTGTTGGTCCTTCTGAATCCGGTACGAAGGCTGCCGGCAATCTGCAAACACTCCTTACGATGGATTGATGGCTTGTGCATGGCTCTGTGTTTGCTGGGCTTTAATCAAAACTGTTTACTTTAGAACAGAGAGGTGGCTGCTCTCTACTCTTCTTAGCTGTCTCCAGAGGGTCTCACTCTGTCTTGCCTTTGTAAGCCGCTTTCCGGCAGGAGCCTCCTCCTGCAAAGGCCACGCCCACCGCTCTGAAAAAAATCCTCCTTTGTCAGCTTTCTGTCCATCCCACTGGGTGATCTCAGAGACAGGACTGTAAAATCTGACTTGACTCTCCCCCTTCAACGAACTCTACCCAGAGATCGTAGGCTTGCCCCTCGGGCAGGATGCACCGGGGCCTCCAAGCCCTCGGTTGATTAAAGGCTACATCTTGCAGAGCTTGCAAAGTCCGGCTGACGGGTGGACCTCAGTGGCTGGAGGGGAAACCCAGTGGAAATGCTCACATTCTGAACCAAAGAGTCGAAAGGTTGAAAACCGCATATCGGTTTATCTGGAGATGCTGGAAGAAAGAGCATTAATAGCAGAGAGACCTTGCTCTAGTGGAATTTGGCTCACTTTAAAGGGAAGAGTTGGGAACGTTAAACAGAGTTGGTGGAGGCGTCTGTAACCTTGGTCTCCCAGGTGTCTTGGAAGTTGAGCACCTAGCGTGTGCTTGACATGGCTAGTATGAACTTGACATGACTAGTATGTACTTAACTCTTGTACATGTATCCCATGTTCCAGCCTTTGACTAATTCAGGGATAAAGATAGCATCATTCCATCTTCTGGGAGAGGAAACTGATGAGCCGTAGGGAATTAAACTGTTGTTCGAGGACTTGTAACTATTAGGTAACCCCGGACAACAGCGCTTTAGATGTACCAATTTAATGGCTATCTGTGTTTTCCTTCTTTCTTGTCACAGTGACCAAAAGCAACCTGGGGAGGAAAGCCAGTTTGGCTTACAGGTTGCAATCTAAAGTCAGGTGAAGTGGAAGCAGGAATCTGGAGGACAGAAACTGAGATCATGGAAGACCGCTGCTTACTGGCTTTCTTCCAGGCCCAAAGCAAATAACTTTCTTTTTTCATTAATTAATTAATTAATTAATTAATTAATTTTTTGGTTCTTTTTTTTCGGAGCTGGGGACCGAGCCCAGGGCCTTGTGCTTCCTAGGTAAGCGCTCTACCACTGAGCTAAATCCCCAGTCCCAATTAATTTATTTTTATTGGGTATTTTATGTATTTACATTTCAAGTGTTATCCTCCTTCTCCCACTCATCCCCCCTCTCCCATGCCCGTGCTTTTATGAAGATGCTCCCACTCCCACCCACCCCCAGTCCCACCTCAACACCCTAGCATTCCCCTACACTGGGGAAATGAGCCTTCCTAGGACCAAGGACTTCTCCTCCTATTGATACCAGACAGTGCCATCTTCTGCTACATATACAGTTGGAGCCATGTGTACTCATTGGTTGGTGGTTTATTCCCCAGGAGCTCTGGGGGGGGGGTCTGGTTGGTTGATATTATTCTGTAAATAACTTTCTTATCAGTCCAGGCCCACCTGCCTAGGAATGACGCTACCTGCAGTGGGCTGTCACCTCCCACATCAAGAAATGTGCAATCAAGAAAATGTGCACAGACACATATACACACAGTTTAACAGAGGTGGTTCTTCAATTGAGATTTCCTCTGCCCAAGTGTGTCAACTTAGTAACTGAAGCTAACTATGACAATGGCCATGGTCCAGCTACTAAGATATAAAATACAGTGACGATCATATTTGAAGAACTGATAAAATGGGTCCTAGTATTATTTCAGCTGAGTATTAGGGAGAAAACTCACGGGTGAGCTGAGATCACTGAGAGTCGAAGGACTGAGAGAAGGCAGCACCAGCACTAACATGGCTGCTGTCAGGTCTCTTAAATTCTTTGAGGGGCTCTTATTCTATTGCATTGTGGGTTCATAGTTTAGGGGGCCTGTTCTGGCTTCTTAGATGGGCTGTGAGTTTCCCGTAGCGACTCACAGTTTATGCTCGACTGTCAGCTGCAGCCATTACCACAGTTCAGTGATCACAGAAAAGTGTCATGCACTTGCACCGAGGTCATCTCTGTGACCCCTGATATGCCCATCAGTGGAAGCCTTTGAGACATGAGAGGACAATTCTTTTTGATGGGTAATTGACAATGCCATTCTGTCCCCCCGTGGTTTTCATCTCTGCTCATCAGTTCACACATGCCCTGCAGACCCATTGAGTAATGACCATCCATCTCAGTGGTCCCAGGGAAAGATCTTGCAAAGCCACACCAGGGCTCCCTGCCAGTTCTTTGAGCTGTTCTGCTTGCCCAATTAAACACCTGTCCTTTCCCTGACTGAGGAGCCAGCAACTCTTCGTTCTTCCATCATTATTGAGCTTTAAAGGCAACTCAATTTTATGCAGATAAATAAGAGTTTAGTGGTAATGTGCCTGTGACCTTCGAAGTGACACGATCACATTAATCTTTAGGGATCCCCACCTTCTCAGCTGTCGTTGTGAGCATGTATCTGGCTGAGAGTGAAGACCCTTCTTTTGAGAGGACACCAGCAGTTTAACATGCCCGCTTCGAAATGTAAAGAGCTTCTCTCTTTGATTTTTTTTTCCTCTACCAGCCTGACGGTTTTTCAAACATATTCACTGTCAGCCCTAACAACCTGTCAACAAATGCCATTACATGAAAATTGCCAAGACTCATTTGAGGATTGTGAGAAGTGACAGACATGCCACACGGATAAGTTTCTCAAAAAGCCAGGGTTGAAACTTTTGAAAAGACACTCTGGCCCATCCAAAGAAGGGGGAAAAACAAAGAACAGTCAGCTCTCCAGGAAAACAAAAACAAAACAACCCACCAGCATACACCTGTCATATCAGATATCTGTTTCTTTCCTGGTCAAATTAAGGTGTACGGAACGAATGAGACACACCAGCGGCATGAACTACTGAGATTTGAGGCTCTGCCCATTCCTGCTCTTATCTTGAAAACTAAGAAAAGAACAGGGAAACCTTTTTCCTTCCTCTAGAGAACGCAAAGGAAGCCCACTTCACTTCTGGTTGAATGTTTTGGGGGTGGAAGCAGGAGAGAAAGGGTTGTTTAGATGAAGCCGTATGGAGCCAACAGTGATTCTGACACGTGAGAAAATGTTGGGGTCAGAACAGATCTCAGTGGGAAAAGAGAGAGAATACAGCAGCAAGGTTTGGGACCTGGCGGAATTGGAACGTGCCTCCGACTCTGCTCTGACAGCATCACCTGGGCAGTTTGTGGCAACTGCTTCTGCTTCTGGTTCTTTATCTGGGCACAGAGGAGAACACCTGCCCTGGTGTGGTCCTGAAGGGTAGGTGAACGGCCCTTACCTGAAGACTTGAGTAGAAATCTGAGACTCAAGATGACTTGGCTTGGAAATGCTCCTGAACTCAGAGATGTTGTATCTCAAATTTAGATGGACTTTGTAACAGAGATTTCTCTTTATCCAAATTCAACTTGTGTGGAGTATTTTAAGTGACATAGCAGACTAAAGGCTTCCCCAGTCCTGCCCTGAATAATGGCAGTGGGGAAGAGAAGTGACAGAGGTGACAGAGGAAGCTACATGTACACAGAGCCTCCAGGACACACAGCACCTGCCATTTGCTTGGCTATTACACTGATTGCTTAGGGCTTGTCAGGCTTTTCTTGGGGTCCTCTCAGAGCTTCGTGACTAGCCTCTCTTGCACATCACTTCTCCTAGGTGTCCTGAATACCTTCAGAGGGCGAACCTATAGGAGTGTTGACGGACAACAATGCCAACCAACTAGAGCTCTCAGGGACTAAACCACCACCCAAAGACTATACATGGACTGACCCATGGCTCTAGCTACATTTGTTGGGCACCAATGAAAGAAGAAGCCCTTGGTTCTGCCAAGGTTGGACCCCCCCCCAGTGTAGGGGAATGTCAGGGAGGGGATAAAGGGGGTGGGTGGGGAGGGGGACATCCTTATAGAAGAAGGGGAGAGGGATGGGATAGGGAGGCTTATGTCCAGGAAACCGGGAAAGGGGATAATATTTGAAATGTAAATAAAAATATCCAATAAAATAAGAAAAAAAAAGTATTGATGGACGTCTGCTCAGTGATCTATCTCTATTCATGTTCTCCTAAAAGTTTCAGCTACTTCAACTTTTGAGCTCCCGGGTCAGTTTCTACATTGTCCCGTTTTTAGCAGGAACCCTACTGTGCCAGTTGGAACAGAGTCCTCACCCAGCTCTTGCTAGTTTATAGACACCACAACGTGCTGTGCATTCTCACACCTAGCATCCCAGTAGGGCTTAGCCTCATTTTGTCCTTTCCTCAGATGAATAAACTGAGGTCTGAGGGACTAATGACTCATGTTCTCAAGGTCATAAATAGAATGGGAGAGACCGTCTCACTTTCCTCTGAGTCCAGGCCTAGAGACCAAGCTTTCAAAGGCCCGTGATTTTCACAAAGTCTAATGCTTAGACTCCAAGATTCCTTCCTGCTGATTTCTGTGAAGCTTTTCCCATTTAAACTTCTGCACTTCTCTTCCTCCTTGTTGCCCTTGGGAACAGAGGCTGTACCTTGATTTGGCTGGAACTCCCATTAACTCTAATGGGCATGCAGCAATCTCCCCCAGCATGCTGTGATGAGATTATTTCCCATCCAATTGTTTTAATGTTGTGGATGTCGAGTCTTCAAACATGTAACCTTTGGTTTCATTATAAGGCTCAGAACAGACGGGGTGTGCAGAGAAGATAGAGTAGGAGAAAGGTGCCAAGGAAAGATGCATGGTGCCAGCTTCACGGGAGAACAGTGTACAGATGATGGGAAAACAAGGGCATCTGAGAAGGGGAAGGATCTTTTTGTCTTAACTCCGAATGTGAAATGGATATTGCCAGAATGCATAGCTGAAGGTGTTAGAAGGAAGAGGCCCTACAGTGCATATGATCAGAAATTGCAATGGGATAAGCCCTGTTTGTGGCTTCATTATTTAAAAAGAAAATGTAATAATATTCCCAACTCTGAAGAGCGTGTGTGTCAGGGCTTCCTCTATGGGGACCCTTTATTCTTGGATCGTCATGATGATCTTGTGTAATTTGAAAGGTCAAGGACATGACTTGGATACCCTTCTTTGAATCCCACACCACATGCATTACATGTAAGTTTGTGACTTAAAGAGTATGTTAAACACATGTAACACGGAATGATTGATCTGTATGATGTGTGTGTACATGCCTACATGTGTGTATGTGAGTATGAGAGTGTGTGATCTCCCTGTCAAGAGCTTAGCTTATAGTCAATTTTTTTTCCCTCATCCCCAACCTCCTCTCTTAGTGGATGAATAGGTAAGGGCTCAGTGGTGAGGTTTGGACCACTCTCTGTCACACAGGTCCACACATCACTCATATGAGAGACAGAGGGAATGACCATGCTGTTCTGAGGTAGCTGGATGAGTAGGTACCTCATTTGCTGCTGCGTGGTATTTCTAAGGAGATTTCCTACCAGTCACGGTGAATTCCAGAGAGCCATGAACATCTGGAGAACTCCCAGAACCCCGAGCATGCAACTTACTGCCTGAGGGAAATGCAAATCTGTAGTACACATGTCAACCCCAGAGCATGCTCATCTCATAGCTGATGATTGACAACCATCAACCCTTTCCTGCCTCAAGGGTGAAGCCATGGTGTTTGGATGTCTTGGTTCCTCGAAAGTATTTGTTTGTGGTTTTACAATCTTCATTTCTGATCACAAATATCACCTACCTTCTTGTTAAAGGGAGGGACAAATAAATAAAAAATAACAAACTTTCTTCATAGCCCAATGCCTAAGAGTGTTTTTAATTATATATTCTAACCAGATTTGTGTATGTATGGAAATACAATGCATGCTTCAAATTTAACTTCTACCAAATTGTCTCATAACATTAGGTACTATTTTGCAAATTACTTTTTTTCAACAATATACAAAACCATCTTTGTAGGTCAGAATTTCAAAGCTATCTCACTTTTAAAGGCCACATGGATTTGTCTACATAGAAACAACCTATTTTTTTGAAACTGTAAAATGAGGAATTATCAACAAAGTTGAAGGGAGCATCCTTGGATCCATGTGTAGATGTTTCTCTAGATCCCAGTGCTTCTGACCCTAATGCTGCGACCCTTTAATAGATTTCATCATATTGTGGTAACCCTGCAAACATCAGATTATTTTGTTGTTCCTTCATAACTGTAATTTGGCTACTGTTAGGAATTGTAATGTAAACACTTGATATGCAGATATGTGACCCACAGGTTGAAAACCACTGAGTCTAGGCCACATTTTTTTAGTGAACCAAAAGAAAAGAAATAGGTTGGATGGGGTGGTGCATACTTTTAACCCTAACACTCAGTAGGCAGAGGCAGGTGGATCTATAAGTTCAAGGACAGGCCAGTATACATAGCAAGTCTCAGGCCATCAAGGGCTACACAGTGAGACTCTCTCTCTAAAACAAACAAACAAACAAACAAACAAACAAAATGAACACAGAAGATTCTCAGATGGAGAAAACTGTCTTTTGGAAGAGATGTGCACCAGCATTCCCAAGCTCCCCTGTGTCCTTGGACCCCAGCCATGAGTAGGTTTTGTTCATCTGTGAAAACTAGCCCAAAGTCAAAGGAGGGATGTGTAGTCTTGCTGTTGCTTTAATATGAAACCCTGATCACCAAGAGGGTTAAGAAACATCTCATAGTTATTAATTCTCTTTTTCTGGCCACAGAAGGAGTAGATAGTTAAAGGATGGGAGTTTCTGAATCACTCTCTCCAGAAAGCCAGGCAACCCCAAACTGCTCCTTTTGAGGTGGCGGCATTTCTGAGAGGTTTCCCTGCAGCCCCAAGGAAGGTCAACCTCTCTGACTCATCTTCCAGCACTTTCTCAGTTCTTTAACAGCCTTACTTCTTTTGCAAAACCAGGAAGTTTTGGGTACAGTTTCTGCCCCGCTCACTGTCCCAGGATCCTGAATTGTTCCCCAAACAATCTCATGTTTCCACTGTTAGCTCTTCTCCAACTCCTCTCTAAGCATGTCCTTAGACTAGATGTGTAGCTTAGGCAAACATCCCCCTAAGTTTATACATTTTCCAGTAGTGAGACATGGCCAGGGTGTAGTATATACCACTGAGTTCAAGGTCATCTGGGACAAAGCAAGTCCTAGATCCAGGCATGGCAGTACCCACCTTTAATCTGGGCCACACCTTCTGCTAGAGACCTACATAAGGACATTGGATGAAGGAAGACTCCTTTTTGTTTGCCTTGTGGGACTGAGCAACCGCTAAATCCTTGGACTTCCATTCACAACTGCTGCTGACCCTTGTTGGGTGTTGGACTACAGACTATAAGTCATCAACAAACTCTTTCACTATTTAGAGACTACTCACAAGTTCCATGACTCTAGAGAAGCCTGCCTATGACAACTACCTACAGCCAACCTCGATGGGACTCAGCGTTTGCAATGCATAAAGGCTCTTTAGAATGTCAAAGGCGTAGATGTCTTCCACAATCCCTTGCCACCTGCCCTTCTGGATTCTACTAATGATGCCAAGTATGAAGCTCGATTTGAACACAGTCTAGTTCCCTCCTTCTTTTTGTTCAATAGGAGTGACCAGGACTTAGGAACTTTAAGCAGTGCTCTGTTAAGCTATGCTGATACAACCTCAGCAGGACCTGACAATAAGAATCAGTCCATCAAACCCATGTTCCATAGGACCATGTGATCCTGTGCTATGAGTTTACAACTCAACTGGGTATTTCCTTATTGCTCTGTACTGATAGATATCTCCAAGAGTGACATCTCTTCTTCTCATGAGAATGTTTTTTCCAATTCAGATTTGATAAACTTCTTCTTGCTCTTGTTGCTGTTGTTGCTATTGTTGTTGTTGTTTGAGGCAGTGTCTTACTATGTAGCGAAGGTTGGCATGGAAGTCATAGTGATCCTCCTGCCTCAGCTTACTGCATGCTTATAGCATAGGTGTGAGCCACTGCACCAAGCTTAAAGACCATTGGCTGAGCAATTATGTTTTCAGATTAGTTTGGTGATGACTGTGGTCAATATGGGTGCAACTGTTGACTTTGCTTGTATTTTCTCTCCCAAAAAGGACTGGGAAAAGTTGAGGGTACTGACGTAGATAAGACTATGTCGCCCCACCTCAGGGAGCTTTCCTTAAGAGGGGGTGTGTGTTGGGGAGGGGACAACCAAATAAATAGGTGAGTCTGCAAACTTGGCAACTTTGATCAAGTATGCAGTGTAAAATAGAGTATCCCATTGGAGGAATTAGAGAAAGGATTGAAAGGGCTGAAGGAGCTTGCAACCCCATAAGAACAACAATGCCATCCAACCAGAGCTTCCAGGGAAAGACTGACCCATGGCTCCAGTTGCATATGTAGCAGAGGATGGCCCTGTTGGGCACCAATGGAAGGAGAAGCCCTTGGCCCTGCCAAGGTAGGACTCCCAGTGTAGGGGAATGTCGGGCGGTGGGTGGGGAGCACCCTTAAAGAAGAAGGGGAGGGGGATGGGATAGGGGGCTTATGTCTGGGAAACATAAAGGATAACATTTGAAATGTAAATTAAAAAATACCCAATTTAAAAAAAAAAAGAAAAACAATTCAGTGTGCTGAGACCTGTATGTCAGAGGGACGGTCAGAGTGGAGTGACATTGAAGCCAACATCATGGGAGGAGTGATTGATCATTGTAAGCCACAGTAAGGAAAAGCACTCCAACCATTGGATAGAGCATGGCAGAGGTAAAGACCCTATCTCCAGGAAGTGTGTTCTAAAAGCGGAACCTGAGAATGTAGTTTGGGTGCAAGTGCAGGGTGTAGTATATGCCACTTAACACACTCTCCTGGGCATTCAATTGTCTTGCAACAAGCAAGACTTCCAGAAGTGACACTTACTGGAAACTACTAGGTATGTGCTCCTAAAGTGTGTGTGTGTGTGTGTGTGTGTGTGTGTGTGTGTGTGTGTGTGTGTGTGTGTGTGTTGGTGGGGAAGTGGGAGTGGTAAGTGCCAAGAACATCACCGGTGTCTAGATTCAGGAAAAGCTTAGGTCAGCCCCAGAGCACCACAGCCTCTCCCCATCCACCCCGGCTGTGGCAGACAGCGTTAAGTCTCTTATACTGCTGCCCTGCCAGCAGTAAATCACAGCTGGTTATCGCTAAATTCTGGGATTTGCTTCTCAGAGAAAAATAATTAACACTGGCAGGAGTTTGATTGCATTAATTCGCAGAGAGCAACACCCGAATGATAAATCCGTAGTGGGAGAACTGCCCATATGTTACAGATTGACTTAACATGGTTGAAGCATTAAACAAAAGGGGTTTGAGAAGCAGATACCTGTGTCAGCTTTGTTGGCATTGAACTCTGTGGTTTCCACTGGGGCTGACACACTTAATTAAATATGCTCTGGTCTAATTAGGGCGCACATCAAATATACAAATACAAGCTTTTAAAAATATTTGCTGATTAGAATTTGGATGCCTGTTTTGTGCATAGTTTTTGGATTACCCACAGCAGAATTTACTCCTTGAGACAAGGACTCCTTGCTCAGTCCCACATAATCTGGAAGGAGGCCCACATCATATTTCACTCCATGAAACCTATTTGCAGTCTGAGGAAACAGTATATGGACCTAGATTGTTCAGTATTAGTAAAGAGAGTGGAGATTAGGAAGTAGAAATATCTGTTAAAGTGGTAAGGTATATGATTTTTTATAATAAAATAATTTATGAGCAATGTAGTATTTTTATGATAGCTATAATATAACTTGAACTTCTCATACATGTGTATTCATAGTTACATAATTTTCCAACTCCCTCCCCTTCCTCCAACCTTTCTCATGAATCTGAAACCCCTTGCTCCCTCTCAAATTTATGGCTTCTTTTCATTAAACTACTTTTCTTTGTTTATAATAGCACACATACAAGTGTAGCCTGCTGAGCCCGTTGGGCATGCTTTGTAGCATGTTTTTAGGGCTGACCACTTGGCTTTGGGTAACCATTTAGGGGCTTAAGCATGGGCAAGGTTGACACTGCCTCTCAGTAATCGTTAGCTGCTTGTAGTCTTTCTAGAGGTAGGGGCTTGTGGGAGTTTTCCATCCCTATTGTCATATCAATTGGTGGTGCCACTGTTCATGTTATACAGTTGAGAACTCATGGGTGCTGCTTCCCTGTCATTTATAGGAAACACAGGTTTGAAGCACACACACTGGTCCTCTTACTCATACAGTCTTTCCATCCCCTCTTCTTGTATGGTCCCTGAACCTTGGGTATAAGGGTTTTGTTATAGCTATATCGACATCCCCATGATCAGTAGGTTTCTGCATTCTGACCAGTTGTGATACATACATATATACCAATATATATCAATACATATCTATTATGTTCATATACACACAGACACAGACACACAGACACACACAGACACACACACACACACACACACATGCTCTCACACACATGCTCACACTCATATCTAACCTGGATCATCAGTACTTCCACCCCTTGAACATCTCAAAGGACACGATTGAGTTATTTTGTAAACCAGAACAATTCACCTCAGTCCTATCTTATTCTTATTTGTGGATTGAGAATAATGTTGGGTATGTTTTCAGGGTGTGGTGGAGTGATGAAGTGTATAAAAGCATCCTCTAGAGTTCCTGCTCATGGTACTCATGTAGTGAAAATGTGGTCTTGAAGCTGGTTGATTTGGATTAAGAGCTGTATTGAGGACCTGAGTGTCAGAAATTCCTATTCTGCAGCATTAGAATACAGACCCAAGCGTCTTAGGAACTCTCAAAGGCATGGGTCAGTGGTTCTCAGACAGTGGTCCTTGGACCACCAGTGTCCTGTAACAACAGTGCAAGCCTTCTTGGGACTAAGTCCAGTTTGCTGGAGCCTCTGAGAGTGGGACTATGATATCTGTGTCTCCAGAAAGCTTGAGTGCTTCTTTATACAAGCTCACATTAGACTATCTTTAACATAAAATGTTCCCTCATCCCCATCCCTGATGCATATGCTTATTCTAGGGCTTGGAGAATTGGGGTGTGTGTGTGTGTGTGTGTGTGTGTGTGTGTGTGTGTGTGTGTGTTTGTAGGTGTTCCTAATTATTTAAGCATGAGAGGATCAACCTGAATAGAATGCTTTGAAAGTCTTTGGGAATATTAATATGTTCTCAAAAAATAAAGCCACGAGAGAAAAGTAAATCAGGACATAAATTTTATGCAGGTTTCCATAAACAGAACCACACAGTGGAATGAACACACTGTTGAATCTTGGTGTAGACAACTCTTTAGAAATCTCAGATTTCAAGGTATAGTCTTTTTTTCCCCCAAGAGTGTATAATCCAGCAACAGGTGGAGTTAAAACCCAAATGAAATGATAAGGAGAATTAGCTGCCCAGAAGGCATTGACAAGGCATGAGTTGTTAATATGAACTGAGTTCTACAATGGAGAAAACTTACTAGAGAGGAAAGGAAGCTCAGTAGAGTGTGCAGGTCAGTGTGTGTGTGTGTGTGTGTGTGTGTGTGTGTGTGTGTGTGTGTGTGTATGTAATTTTGAGGGTCACAAAGGTCTTATTTTGGTTCTTAGAATCTTGAGCTCTGAGGTCCATTTGATAGTCAACTAAGGTGTTAACAGGTTAAGGTGGAGGGATGGGCCATTAGAGGGCTTCATGGAGGAAGGGACAAAGCTGAGGAAAGATGTACAGGGGAAGAGGGGGATGGGTGGTACAGCAGGTTCTTTTCTGTTGCTGTGATAGGACAAAAACAACATGGCCAAAAGTGACCAATTTATGGAAGAAAGTTTATTTGGGTGTATGGTTCCAGATTTGTGTTGAGCAGATTTGTGTTGTGTTTCAGTAGTTAACATGGCAGGTCAGCAATTATGGCTGTGTGTAATGGCACATCTACATTCACACCGACAGCTCCGACTCTTTGGGGAAAATGCCCTCCATGTTCAATATGGAGTGGAAGAGGAGGAAGTTGGGAATTACACGTAGAAAGAAAGGGAAGGGAGGATCATCCTGGTTACATTTCTCCCTGATGACTTGCTAGGGTCATGGGTTGCCTTAGTTTCCTTTCTTAGTGCTGTGAGAAAATAGCTTGGCAAAGCAATTTAAAAAGATATTATTAAAGGAAAGATACCATCTAAAGTATTAGCTCTCACTGTGGCATTTTCAAACAAGTATGTTTTAGTGGATTCTCTTCTCACTCACTTCCCCCATCCCGCTGTCACAAGGCAATTTACAGAGAAATGGTTTATTCAGCTCACAATTGCAGGTTTAAAGGCCATCCTTGCGGGGACATTAAGGAGGTAAGAACTTGAAGCAGTCAGTCACATTCACATCCAGGGTCAAAATCAGAGAGCAATGAGTTAAGGTATGCATGCCCGTGCTCACGTAGCTTTCTCTACTCTTATTCAGTATAAAAGCACAAGCCAACAGGATGGTGCCACTCACAGTGGACAGCGGATGGGTCCTTCCATGTAAAGTATCACAAAGAAGGGGGTCCTCACAGAGATTCCCCAAGTGATTCTGGGCTATGTCAGTTGACAATGAAAACTATCCAGCACACAGGGCTACTCCACCACAAAGAAAGACTTACATCCAATCAGAGTGTTTAATGATCTTTTCTTTGTTGCCCTCTGCTTGCCTCTGCAGTAGACTCAGAATGTGTTTGCTCAAGGTTTCAAGGCTCATTAGACAGGCCAAATGTGGCCTTCTCCAAGGAACAAGCAGTTGCTTTGTGAATGATGGCAGCTTGATACTTTTTGCCCTGGCCATAGGCATCACTGTCTACTAATTTTTAACTAATTGGAGGATCTCTTTATCCCCAAGTTTGCAGACCTTTATGCCAGCATTTACTGATGTTGGGCAATGATTAACCAAGATTAACTAACCCACCTACAGAATAGGGGAGGGTCATGAGAACAAATAACTGGACGCAGGCTGTGGTGGACCTCAAGTCGGGGCTGTTTCTAAGTCTTTGCCAGTGTGGGGTGATGCAGAGCAATGCATGCAGAAATGCTTGGGACATTAAAAGTTACCATGGAAATATTTATCATTTTATTGCTCTTCCTGTAAAGACAGAAAAAAATCACTTTCCTTCCTGGCGTTTTTCACAGCAAGCTTCTTTCTTGAGGTCTTATCTTCAATGTTCCCTCTTTAGAGATGTTTTTCTTGACTGTCCAATCTGGAGATTTTTTCTTTCCCTGCTCATCCCCAAATCATCTATTCATGCTTACTTCGTTAAAAAATTATTATAATTTTAGTATTTATTTATTGTGTATGTGTGCATGAGTGTTTGTACAGGCATGCATGTTTGTGTGCATGTAATGTGTGGTGTGGTGTGTGCGGATTGGTGGGGTACACATGTGTGGGTCCTTCCCTTCCACAGATTGGGCCCCAGGAATGAATTCAGATTACCAGGTTCGGTGGAAGGGCCTCCATGCACTGAATCACTTTGCCAGCGCCACTGTTCCAGCTCACGCCGCACATGAGCAATGGGAGTGCTGTCAGATTGCTCAGAGAATATCTGGGATGAAGATTACATAGCAACAACCCGACTGGGAGATGAAAAAATTCTCCGCTGTAGTGGGTCTGTGTCCTGGTTTCATCTTTTATTCATATGAAAACCACTCATGAAGAAACGAGGAAAATGAAAGGGCTGGGGAGACGGCTTAATGGTTACTGCTCTTCCAGAAGACCAGAATCCATGCCTGAAGAGTGGCTCACAACCACCGGTGACTTAAACTCTAATTCCAGGGGATCTGACTTGATTTTCTGGACTCCACAGATGCATGTGCACACATGCACACATCCCCACAGGTGTACGTGTAATTTCCTGTAATTAAAAACGAAATAATTTTTCTAAAAAGAGGAAAACGATAGATGAGAGTCATGGCAGCCACAAGGTAAGTTCTTTACAAGACTTACAATAATAAAAATACTTATTTAATTCTTTACTTAAATGTATGTGTGTATCTGATTCTATGTGCATACATGCAGTCTCCAGAGGTCAGAAGGGGGCTTGGATCTCCTGGGGCTGGAGTTACAGGCAATTGAGAGCCATCTGATGTAGGTGCTGGGAACTGTACATGAGTTCTCTGCAAGAGTATTGCAAACACTCTTAACCAGAGTCCTCTCTCTAGCTGCTTATCTAGTGGTAATGTACCGGGGACACTCTCCTAGGGAGACTGTCTTCTCATCCACTTTGCCTGCGCTGTGTCTAGACCCACCTACGAGACTCAAGGGCAACTTTAGGTTTCTATTCCAATGCATGGTTGTCTCTTAATACCCTCTTCTCCAGATAAGAGCTACCAGCTGAGAAGGACACCCAGATCCTAAAGTAAGACAAATGCCATCTTCACTGAAACTGTGACCTGTGACCCACCAAGACTGGTATCTGCAAGTTCAGGTGTGGATGAAGGTTAAGGAGAAGCATTAACTCTTTGGACTGAGAGGACTCCTTTCTATGATCCAGATCAAGCCAGGCGATGCACTTACTGAGTGCCTACGGTATACCTCACCATGCACTTACATGTTCTCATTAAAATGTGGGTTTTTTTTTTTTACATTTAACATCTGGTGTGTGTGTGTGTGTGTGTGTGTGTGTGTGTGTGTGTGTGTGTTATACATGTCACAGTGTACATTTCTGGGGCTGGAATTCAGGTTGCCAGACTTGACAGCAAAAACCTTTACCCCCAAGCCATTTTGTTGACCCTGATCTTCTCACCTTTTTAATTTCAGACTTTTCAGCTATATTCTTCTGAAATAAAGTAGACACCAGTTTTCTTTGAGAACTCGAATCTGGCTTTGGAAGGTGCAGGGAGTTAATCCCTCACCCTCCTTAATGCAGATTGCCTGGCCCTTTGGGAGTTTTTCATCTTGTTTTCACCTGTCAAGTGGTTTGTGGGGTCTAAGCTCCTAGCTTCTCACCGACAGTAAGTAGAGAGGGAGGTATGCGGGCAGCTTTGCCAAGTCTGGACCAGTGGGAGCCCATAGACCAGTGCTCTAAGGATTCAGAGGCTCCTGGCCTTAATTTCATAAATATGTTTAGAGTTTGTGTAACTGTCTCATCTTGATCAAAATGCACAAGAAATTATTCTACCAACAGGAACTCATAGACCCAGATGCTCTTTGGTGATTCACTGCTTTTGAGAAAATTAAGAGTTTGACAGGCGAAAATACTTTTTCTAGAATAGATGTTCAGAGCCATTTCTGGCTCAGTTTATATACTGGGACTCTGTAGAAAATTACATCTAGAAGCTTTGTTCAGATATATCACTCCACCACTGACGCAACTACTCCAGCCTGCTAGCGGGTTTGTGGTGGTTTGAATGAGAATGGCCCCCATAGGCTCAAACATGTTGTTTGGTCTCCAGCTGTTTGGGAAGGATTAGGAGGTGTGGCCTTGTTGGAGGAGGTCACCCAGGGAGGGCTTTGAGTTTTCAAAAGCCCAAGTCAGGGCCATTCTCCTATTCTATCCTCTCTTACTCTTTCTGTTTCTCTCTGTCTCTCTGTCTCTGTGTCTCTCTGTCTCTGTCTCTCTGTCTCTGTCTCTCTGTCTCTGTCTCTGTCTCTGTCTCTGTCTCTCTCTCTCTCTCTCTCTCTCTCTCTCTCTCTCTCTCTCTCTCTGTTTACCTCTCTCTGTGCTGTCTTCAGATCAGGATGTAGCTCTCAGCCACTTCTCCAGCACCATGGTTGCCTGCCTGCACGCCGCCATGCCCCCTAGTGTGAGAATAATGGGCTAACTCTCTGAAACTGTAAGCAAGCCCCCAATTAAATGCTTTCTTCTAAGTTGCCTTCGTGGTGTCTCTTTACAGTGACAGAACACTAAGACAGGGGCTATTCTTGACACCTCCTTTCCTTTACCCCACACACTCACGCCATCTCCACTCCCACTCCCCATTCAGCGCCACGATGTGTCCCATTCAGTCACTTCATCCATCTTCTGTTTCTGAGTCTAGACACCTATCACTTCCATGGCTCCATTGTTTTCCAAATTGTCTCTTCTTCACTGTCCTGAGAATGGGATATACCAGGGCTCTTGCTGTTTGGAGATCATGTTTCCGTCATGAGATTTTTTTAGGTCTCTGCTTTCCTTTCCACTGTGGCTTCAATATGAAACCCCACCCCATCCCCACAGTCTCATGTGTTCAGATGCTTGGTCCCCAGATGGTGAATCTGTCCTCGGAGATTGTGGAACCTTTAGAAAATGGTTACCTACCTAGAGGAATTGAGTCACTGGGGATGGGCTTTAGGTGTCAGAGCCTGGTCTTGCTGCTGGCTCATTCTCCCTTAACTTTCTAGTCTGTAGAGCTATGAACACATTGCCATACCCTCCTGCTATCATAGCTTCAAGCTGCGTCACCTCCATGTCTGGCCAACCATGGCTCAAACTACGAACAAAAGTTAACCTTTTTCTTCCATATGTTGTTTCTCCTTGGGTGTTTGTCAGAACAAGGAGATGGGTAATTAATACTCTTGAATAAAGAGAATAGCTTGACTTAGAAGTAGATGATGTCTCAGTCAGTATTTTATTGCTGTAAAAATATACCATGACCATAGCAATTCTTAGAAAGGAAACCATTTAATTGGGGCTTGCTTATATCTTCAGAGACTTAATAGATTATTTTGACAGGGAGTGTAGCAGCAGATGTGGTGCTGGATAAGTAGCTGAGAATATCCTGATCCTCAGACAAAGGCAGAGAGCCATGTTGGGGCTGGTGTGAACTTTTCAAAACTCCAACCCTAACCCCCCCACCCCCAAGTGACACACTTCTTCCAACAAGGCCATGCCTACTCCAACAAGGCCACACCTTCTAATCCTTCTCAAGTAGTGCCACTTCTTGGTGACTAAGAGCCCATGGGGACCATTCTTATTCAAACCACCACAGATGCATACCTAAGAACCTGTACAGCACCTTCCTGGAAGACCATTCATAGTTTTCTGAACCACTGACCAAAAGCTTCTTGTACAATGGATGGGCTTGCCACATGGATGTTAGTTTTATATCATGTAAAATGTCTTTTAGAGGAACAGGAAAGATTGCTTAGTTGATAGGACCACTTGCTGTTTTTTCACAGGACCCTAGTTCAGCTCCTAGCATCCACACTGTGACTCACAACTGTCTATAACTTCAGTTTTATGGGGGAGCTGATACCATTTTCTGGCTTCTGTGGGTACTATATGTGCATGTGGTAAAATACATACATACAATCCAAACATTCATGCATAAAAAGTCAAAATAAAATCAACTTTAAATGACTTTCAGATATGGAAGTTTAAAGAAGAACATATTCTAAATTATTTCCATCAGGATTGAAACCATGATTAACCCCAGGTCCCAGGAGTCAATCATTCTAATCCATCGTTTCTTTCTCCAAAAGTAGGAAAGAAAAGCATTTATTCAGTCACTTAAGATATCATACAGTGATCACCTTTTGATGGATTTCTTAATTTACAGAGGGCTGTTTACAAAGAACATTTGCAGCACTTCAGGAAGAATTTGAGAACTGTGAGTTCTGGGTTTATTCCTTTGTTTAGTTCAGTTCAGCCATTCAGTGCAGGAGAATTCAGTCAGCTAGGAGTCAGTGCAGTGAGTACAGTGCAGTGGAGTTTAATTCGTTCATAAGTTCATGCAGTTCAATGCAGGTTAGCAGAAGCCGTTGAAACCAGAGTATAAGGAGTCAGAAAATGAGAACAAATTTCCAGAGTTAGTTTGAGGAGAAGCAGAGTGATTCGGTGAGAACCCAAGGGAAACCAGATTGAATCAGTCAGCTTGGGGAGGGGAGTTTGAGCCAGGAAGGCTGTGTTGAACCAGCTAGCCAGAGTTCAGGAAGAGGTAGAATGAGTTTATTTTGCAATAAGCCTCTGAGATGACAATTATACCTGGTGAATAAAAGCTACTTAACAATAATAAAATTATATCTAATACCTATTATCCATATATCTTACTCTTTGGGTAACTGAGTCTTTATTTTCTCTGCTAATCTCTTTATTTGTTCTAAATTTATAGTTTCCTAGAAAGTTTAATTTTTCATGACTTTTGTCCTTCTCTCATCTTTGACTGCAGATGATGGCTTGGACACACTGTTCTCAACCATTCCTTGTGTTTTCAAGTTTTAAGTCAGAAAGGGGATCTACCTTCTTCAAGAAAAAAAAAAGGAGATTGACATGAAAAATAATTTAAAAGGCACACAAAATCCAGGTGTGGTAGTGTACGCCTGCAAATACAGTTCCTTGGAAAGCATAGACAAGAGAATCACAAGTCCAAGGCCTGCTGGAGCTACAGAGTGAGTTCAAGACCAGCTTGAGTGACTTTGTGTCATTCTGTGTAGAAATGAGAATTAAGAGTATACCTCTTAATTCTTAAAACCTATAATTTTTAATAAAAGTTCTCAAATGCCCTGAACTCCCTTCTGGCCCACTATCCAAAGGTAAGGGAGAAAAGATTATAAATAGGACAAGGAGATGTGGACTTGTTTAGAAGTAGTTCCTTGGGGGTGATTCCAATCTCTCAGGATACCAGCAATCCAGTCCAGTAGTTTCAGGATATCAAATGTGAATCAGCAGCAGTGGAACAATCCAGCAGAAACCACCAGGCCTTCTCTGAATCGGCATGAGTCAGCCAGAGCTACTGGGACAGCTGGGATGCCAGGAGAAGTTCTCTGCTGTACTCCTCTCAACAAAGTAAAGATTAAGCAAAGATGAAAACTCAAGACCAACTAAATGTTGCAAGGCTAGCTATGCAAGTGTGCCATCACTGTCTGTTGAGTCCTATTTATACTTGCTCCAAATATCCTGTATCTTCCCTTGGGCCTTGCCTTAGCAAAACACCGTGTGAGTCTGCATCACCTGACATATCCAGAAATTTGTACTCCAGACAGGGGTGCTAAGTACGTAGATCAGTGGTAGAAGGTGGTAGAAGGCTTCTTTTCTCTAGAACGTGTGAATCCATGGCTTCAATCCCCATGTATCACCAAAACAAAAACAGAACCACCCAATAACCCCACTGTCTATGAAGTGGTAAAAAGCACTTTCCAGAGTTGGGAAGGCAGCATGAGTGTCTGAATTCAATCCCCAGGTTTTCTCTTCACCAGCAGAGTGACTTTGCCTGTTTTCTTCTTTCACTAAATGATGCTGTTCAAAAGATCCTTTCCTTTAATGAATATGAGGTGCATAGGCTAGTGCTGTGTACACAGTTGGCACTACATAAATGTTTATTGCTGTCAACAGCAGTGGCAGTAGACACTGTAGAATTGTGGCAATATTATTTTATGTGAAATGTTAGGCACCAACCAGTGAGAAAATCTATCTGATGGTGTCGGTTCAGTAGTCCAAGCAAACTGCCATGATCTGCAGCAGATCTGTTCTTGCCAGAGCTGTCCCTGCCCTTTATTGAAGTCTGTGCAGCCATAAACTCTCTCTTAACTGATGTGTTTGAGCCAGGCTTTAAACTCAGCATCAAGAATCCAATAACTGTATTTATGGAGTGCTTAGCACATTTAGCACAAGTCAGTCAATCATAAAAGCAATATAATGCGGGCTTCCCATTAGCTGTAATGAAGTTTAACGTGTTGACATTTTTGACTTAGATTTAAAATTTTAACAGTTGTTATTTCATAAACTGTGCGGGCATCTTGGGAAACCTGTTGAACTCATCAGAACTGTTTCCCTCCTTTCTTCCCCAGGCAAAACTGGGGTGGATGGATGTGTCCTTCTCTCTCACAATTCTGTATTTATTACATATAATCAAACACCAAGAGCTGATGGAGGTTGAAATGCACTGTTGACACATTATCGTTATCCTGACCCAATCTGCTTTTAAAAATCAGCACATACATAGACCCAATGGTTCCATTATATGCGCCATAGTTTTCAACATATGAAGATGACAGTTTATGGTTTTCTTCTAATGAATATTCAAGTTCGTGCTTTTATCCGCTGTTCTTTGTATTTGTTTTGTATTCACAGATGATCACCATGTTTCTTAGTTTCTTCTGGAGGGGGTGTTTTATGTTTTATTAGAGTGCACACTTGGGGACCTAGAGAGTCTAATGGGGAAAAGCTCGGCTTTGCAGAGATGGCCCAGAGGGTACACCAAACTTAAGGCTCGAGCCTGATGACCTGAGTTCAGATCTCCAGAAGCAGACAAAAGACAGACACATCAGCACCAGCACCTGGAATCCAAGTGTATCTGCACGAAGTAGGCAGTGGGGACAGGACCCCCATTGGGATTTTCATTGTAACTGTATTGAACTTATCAATCCCTCAGGTCTTGAATTGCTAATGATATTAATTTAGCTGCTTACAAGTACAGGCTTTTTTCCATTTATAAAATCTTAGATTCTTTGATAATTCTTATTAGATCCCCACCCCATGACCTTAAGATTTAAATAGCTCCATTCCTTCCTAGTGACAGAATGCTGTGACCCTTTCCTATGCCATTGTCTAGTTGGATGGCACTGGTTTGTAGAATTATTTTCGGTTTGAACCCATTTTCAGACACTATGCCAAGCTAATTTTTAAAGCACAGTGCTTTTTATTTCTTATATTTGGGGGATTTTTTTTAATAACACATATATAGAAAAAATCATTTCTGGTCTGGAGACGATGTTTAGAAATGGCACCTTGCAAGGGGAAGGAAAAGAAGGAAGAACAAGTCATCCGCCTTGGACCTCAGGTGGCTGAAGGAGAGAATGTATTTGGTGTCTGCCACATTTTTGCATCCTTCAGTGATACCTTTGTCCATGTTCCCAATCTTTCTGGCAAGGAAACCATCTGCTGAGTAACTGGTGGAATGAAAGTGAAGGCTGACCAAGATGAGTTCTCTCCATATGCAGCCATGTTGGCTGCACAGGATTTGGTCCAGAGGTGAAAGGAGCTGGGCATCACTGCCCTGCATATCAAACTCTGGGCCACAGAAGGAAACAGGACCAAGACCTCTGCACCTGGAGCCCAGACAGCCCTCAGAGCTCTTGCTCGCTCTGGGATGAAGATTGGGTGGAGTGAGGATGTCACCCCCATCCCCTCTGACAGCACTCGAAGGAAGGGTGGTCGTCATCTGTGAACAGGACTTCTCAAGTTATTTTCTGTTAATAAATTGCTTTGTAAGCTAAAAAAAAAGGAAAGAAAAAAATCATTTCTAATGTCCAACTTTGGTTTCTAGGAAAAACAATAGTGTGTTACAGAAGACATGCTTGCCTTTTTTCCTAACTACTCCTGACTTCAAAATCTTCTTTTTATCTTTGTTTTTGTCTCCATATCCTCCTCCTCTTCCTTCTCCTCTTCCTGTCATTATTCTTTTGCAGTATCAGGGGTTGAACCAGGGCTTTCTGTATGTTAGGCATATGCTCGACTACCAAGCTATTGTCTGTAGTCTCTTTTTCCTGATTTTAAAATCAATATTTCTAATATTTCTGATCTTGTTTTGAATTTTACAACAAGATTTTAGAAATCACTTTGTATCAAGTGAAATATTTTCTTCTTGGGCTGGGGTGTAGCACAAATGGTAGAGTTTTCCTATCACAAACAAGACCCTGAGTTCAATCCTCAGCACCCTCTTCTCCAGCAAATCTTTACCTTTTAAATTCCTACAACTCTCTGATGTGAATTAACAGTGATTTTAGTAAGATGTTTCTTCCATATCATCTAAGATGACTGATTTCTGCTATTTAAGCATTCCAGCATTTCTAGGATTAAAAACCTGCTGGTCGCCCCCTCGTTGCTGCTCCATGGATCTATGGAAACATGAAAGACTAGACATCTTGGCATTTGCCCAATCAAGAGTGCCACCATATCAATAAAATGATTCTTAGCGTTATCCTGCTATCTTAGGAGACTAGCATAATCCTTATCAAAGAGGCTTCATCCAGCCACTGATGGGAATAGATGCAGAGACCCACAGTCAAACATTAGGCAGAACTCAGGGAATCCTGAGGAGAGGAAGAGAAAGGATTACAGGAGCCAGAGAGGTCAAGGACACCACAAGAAAATGGCCCACAGAATCAACTCACCAAGGCTCATTGGGGTTCATGGATACTGAACTGATAATCAAGGAGCCTATATGGGTCTGACCTAGGTCCTATGTATATATGTTGTGATTGAGTAGCTTGGTGTCCCCATGGGATTACTAACAGTGGAAGCAGAGGCTATCTCTGACTATTTTGCCTACTTTTGGGACTCCTT